>NC_037689.1:46057311-46123909 GCF_003255815.1 Theropithecus gelada
TTTTTTTTTTTTTTTTTTTTTTTTTTTTTTTTTTTTTTTTTGAGACAAGGTCTTGCTCTGTCACCCAGGCTGGAGTGCAGTGGCGCAGTCGTGGCTCATTGCAATGCGCACACCTGGCCTGTGCCTAATAATTTTGGATTGGATACCAGACGTTATGAATTTTACCTTGTTGAATGTTTGATAATTTTTATTCCCATAAACATTCTTGAGCTTTATTCTGGGACACAGTTAAGTTACTTGGAAACAGTTTGATCCTTTCAAGTCTTGCTTTTAAAATCTGTTAGGCAGGACCAGGATCCTTTAGTCTAGGATTAATTATCCCCACAACTGACCCAAGACTCTTCTGCGTACTCTACCAAATTCCCTGTGCATTTTGAGGTTTTCCAGTCTCGTTAGTGGCAACAGTCCATTTCCACTTGGCCCTGTGAAATTCTCAGCACCGTTCCCTCTAATCTCAATTGGTTCATTCCCTGGCCTTGGGTAGTTTCCAAACATGCTTGCACTGATTAGTACTCTGTTGAATACTCAAGGGGAACCCTCTGCAGATATCTGGAGTTTTCTGTCTTTGCAGCTTCCTCCTCTCTGGTACTCGTTCCTGCAGATTCTAGCTGCTTTGTCACCCCAGATTTTCAGTCTGTCTCCTCAACTCAGGCTGTTTGTTAGGCTATGCTTGGGTTCTCCTTCCCCACACCGTGACCTGGAAACTCTTTCAAGGCAGTAATGCGGGGCAGTTTTAGGGTTTACCTTGTTTGTTTCCAAGCTCTCTCCATGACTGTTATTGTTGCTTTAACGTTCAGTGTCTTGTAACCTATTGTTTCATTTCCCCGCCCCCCCCCCCATCTTTTTGGTTGTTTTGGATGGGAGGATAAAGGTAATCCTTTTAGTTGATCTTGGCCAGAATCCTCCTAAAAGTTTTTCATTGAATGTTTGATATTGCATATGTAAAATTATAGACATAATTTGATTCCCTGTATTTTTTTCTTTTTGAGACAGTGTTGCTCCATCACCCAGGTTGGAGTTCAGTGGTGCGACCTCTGCTCACTGCAACCTCTGCCTCCCAGGTTCAAGCAATTATCAGATTATCTCCTACCTCAGCCTCACGAGCAGCTGGGACTACAGGCACATGCCACCTTGCCTGGCTTTTTTTTTTTTTTTTTTTTTTTGGTATTTTTAGTAGACATGGGGTTTCACCATGTTGGTCAGGCTGGTCTCGAACTCCTGACCTCAGGTGATCTGCCTGTCTTGGCCTCCCAAAGTGCTGGGATTACAGGTGTGAGCCACCACGCCCTGCCTACAGCGTTATTTTCTTGTAGAATAGTTTTAATTTAGCTTCTGGCTGTCAGTTGAAAGTGGGCCAGTTCTCCTTAATCTACTCGGGGATTGAGCTGATTTGAATCTGGGAATAAGTCTTTTTGAGGGCTTCTTCACTTCTGATTCACCAGTTTTCCAAATATTTGGCCCTTCAGATATTCCAGCTGAAAGCATGGAGTGTTTATGAGGGTCTCTTCCTTGGTGGACTCTAAAGTCTAATTTCCTCCCTATCCCTTTGAGACTGTTGGAAGCACTGCACAGCTCCTCGGTATATATGAGTCATCGCTTTCTGCTCAGCTTTTCAGCTGCGTGTGTGTGTGTGTGTTTTAAATCAGTAGATGTCTCGAGGGAAAAGCAGCACTGAATGTTGGTTTCATCTTTGTATGTTTCTCATCTATTTTCTATCTTCGCTCTCATGTCCTCATTGCACTCTTAAGCATCTTATCTAGTTTTTCTGATTGTACTTAGTGAGAGAGTTGGTATGCAAAAAGTTAGTCTACTTCTGCCTGAAATAGAAAACCTACCTTTCATTTTTTGTTGTTGTTGGTTATTTTACTTCATCAAAGTGTTTGGAATTGGCATTCTATTCTACAGTCATAATTTACAGAGTTGTTTAGTGGTAGTTGTAAATGTATATGGTTACACTGTTCACCACCAGCCATTTCACCATTACAGTGCTGTTTTTGAGCTGTTTATTTTGATTCAGGATTTAGTTGGTTGGATTTTATTCACAAAAATTTTTCTCTGGGATCCTCCTTCCCCTGTTCCAACTGACTTGATTTCTCTCCAGGTTGATTTGTGCAGCTGCTATCCTTGAATTACTTATTATTTTCCTAGTTATATTTACTATTTCTTTAACATTATATCTTTCTCTTTCTAGGCTTACATAGTCACATGCTGGAACACATCCTCTAAATTCCTGAAAAGGGTTTAAGAAGATAAATTTTAAGTCCTTGCATGTCTGAATACGTCTTTCTTCCGTTCTCACTCTTGACAGTTGCAGCTATATTAGTGCATTTCTTACTACATTTAGAGGCACTGATGAGAATTCTAAGCATAATCTTATTCTGTTTATTTTGAAGCAGTATGTCTTTTCTCTTTGGTAACTTTACAAATTTTATTCTTTATTCTTGGTGTCCTGATATTTCCCCATGATAGGTCCAGATATATTTTTAAAACTTGACCTTCCTTGCATTCTTTAAATATGAAAACTGGTGTCTTGTTTTTATCTCTGGAGAATTTTCATCTTGTTTAAAAAATGATTTTCTCCCCTCTCTTCAGCTCCTCTGAAACTTGCATTAGATCAATGTTGATACTTCTGGATCTTTGTTTTCTAAGTTTTCTTGGACATTTTTGTCTCTTTTGTTCCCCTTTTGCACTGTGGTTTTTTTTTTTTTTTTCTTTTTTGAGATGGAGTTTTGCTCTTATTGCCCAGGCTAGGAGTGTGATAGTGTGATCTTGGCTCACTGCAACCTCCGCCTCCCAGGTTTGAGTGATTCTTCTGCTTCAGCCTCCCAAGTAGCTGGGATTACAGGCATGTGCCACTATGCCTGGCTAATTTTATATATTTAGTAGAGATGAGGTTTCACTATGTTGGTCAGTCTGGTCTTGAACCCCATAACCTCAGGTGATCCACCCATCTCAGCCTCCCAAAGTTCTGCAATTACAGGCATGAGCCACCGTGCTCAGCCTGCACTGTGTTTTTAAAAATCACTCAGAAAAACTTGTTCTACAGCTAGCGTTTTTTGGTATTCAATTTTTAATTTTCTAATCTTTCACTGGTTTCTTCACAGCCAGTTCTTGTTTTATGAATGTGATCGCCTCTTTAATCTTTCTCCAGATATTAATTATAATGGATTTTAAGTCATCTTCTGTTTTCCATATATACCCCTAATAATTTTAATGTAAATCAGGACCTTATGTAATCCATTTATTGCAAGGCATCCATCCAAAGAAATCTAGGTCAGCAGCTAAAATTCATGACAAGTAATTTGCAGCATTTTGTTTCTTGAGAAGAGCCAAAGAGGAAATGTATTTTTAATGCCTAACATCTTAAATATTTCTTCTCTCCAAATATACCCTACACCTCTGGCAGCAGAGCTCTGAAAATCTCTCCCACTAGCACTTTTCAGCCCTCCCCAAGTCCCCTCTAATATCTAGTGCATACAGCTTCTATTTTTTCCTTTTTGCCCATCTTTTTCCAACTTGGAATCTCTAGGTTCTTTTTATTTTTTTGAGATGGGGTCTGGCTCTGTCACCAAGGCTGGAGTGCAGTGGCATGATCATGGCTCACTGCAACCTCTGCCTCCTGGGCTCAAGTGATCCTCCCACCTCAGCCTCCCGGGTTGCTGGGAATACAGGTGTGCACGACCACATCTGTTTTTTTTTTTTGTTTTTTTTTTGTAGAGACGGGGTTTTGCCATGTTGCTTAGGCTGGTCTCGAACTCCTGGGCTCAAGCGATCTGCCTGCCTCAGCCTCCCAACCAAAGTGCTGGTATTACAGGCAGGAGCCACCGCATCTGGCCTTATTTCCTTTTTAAAAAATTTCTCCTTGTGGATTCTCCACATCAAAGGAAACCTAGGAGCTATAACATGAAGAATTTTTCTCCCTTAGAAACTGAAAATAGTGAGGGAAGATTGTGAATTTTTGTCCCTGTTAGGCTTTTCCCAAGGAAGTATTTGAAAGTCTCTCTAAACGGAATCCTGGTATTTGATGGTAAGCACCCAGAGATGAGTTTTCTTCCAGTTCAATCTTGATCCTTTTCCTTTTGGGGTGAATTTAATTACTTATTTTTTTGAAATCCTGGAGGTCCTGCCAGGTCGAGCTTGACTGAATTCATCATGATTCCTTCTCACAAACTTCAGAGCCAGGGAGTGGCAGACCTGCCACAGTTTCTGCCCTACGTAATATGAAAATGAGGATATGCTCACCAAGCGATTATCTTCGTGTTTGTAGACTGCTGCTGCATGACCTTCTTTCTTTGCGGCTTGAAGCAAACCCAGGACTCATAGAACCTCCCAATGTTTGGAGCTAGCCCTTTAGGTTTCATTTTGCATGTGTCTGGGTTTCCAAAATGCCAGGGTATGAATAGCCAAAAACTCAGTGCTGCCCAACTTTTTTTTTTTTTTTTTTGAGACGGAGTCTTGTTCTGTCGCCCAGACTGGAGTGCAGTGGCGTGATCTCAGCTCACTGCAACCTCCGCCTCCTGGGTTCAAGCAATTCTCCTGCCTCAGCCTCCTGAGTAGCTGGGATTACAGGCACCTGCCACCACGCCTGGCTAATTTTTGTATTTTTAGTAGAGGTGGGGTTTCACCATGTTGGCCAGGCTGGTTTCAAATTCCTGACCTCGTGATCTGGCCGCCTTGGCCTCCCAAAGTGCTGGGATTACAGGTGTGAGCCACCGTACCCGACCTGTGCTACCCCACTTCTAACTCATTCTGTTCAGCTGAAAGTAAATTAGTGGGTGCAGTCTTGTAAATGAACTTTTGGGAGGGAGGCCCTATTCAGGTTTCCGACCTTGCTCATGCAAACCACTAGGATCTTGCTCATCCTGGGTACATCTTGTATTTGGAATCACTTCTGTCACACAGATCTCTACCAGAATCCTCCATCTGAGCTTTATCATGTGATATGGTTTGGCTGTGTCCCCACCCAAATCTCATCTTGATTTGTAGCTCCCATAATTGCCACGTGTTGTGGGAGGGACATAATTGGAGATAATTGAATCATGGGGGCAGTTTCCCCCACACTGTTCTCGTGGTAGTGAATAAGTCTCCCGAGATCTGATGGTTTTGCAAAGGGAAACCCCTTTTGCTTGGCTCTTATTTCTCTCGTCTGCTGCCATGTAAGACGTGCCTTTCACCTTCTGCCATGATTGTGGAACTGTGAGTCCATCAAACCTCTTTTTCTTTATGAACTACCCAGTCTTGGGTATGTCTTTATCAGTAGTGGAAAACAGACTAATACATCATGTAAGCTTGCTTTTGGAGAACAGATACGGTAATCTTGTCCTCTCCCTCAGATCAGCTGTACCAACTCTGAGAATTCTGAAGATCATGATGAAGTCCAAGATAACTGAATACATCTTGAGTATAAATTAGGATTATAGGCCCTTCATCTACATCAGAGGTTCTCAGCTCCAGCTGCATGCTAGACTCACCTGGGATCCTTTCAAAGTTCCTCTTTGCAGGACTCAGGCCAGGCCAACTGAAGGTGAATCTCTTGAGGGGAAGGCATCAGTATAAAAAGCTCCCCAGGTGACTCTGTGCAGCCGAGGTTGAGAGCTGCTGCTCCTGGTGCCTCTGGTTCTTCTAGCCTTGCTGGCTTCTTCCCCAGTAGATGCCTGCTGTGGTTATTCTTCCAATCTGAATAGGGGTGCCCTTTCTCCTTTCTCACCAACCTGTGCTGATAAATTGGGCCTATGAATTTCAGCAGTTGTCCATTCTGCTATTCTCTCTGGGGGTATAAGGCAGCCCTCAAAAATCAAAACCAAAACCAATTTTGGTGACCTAAGGTTCATGAACAACTCTCACACGGGAGTCACTTCATTGATATTCACTTCTTGGGGCTTTCACCCGTTTACCATTTCATTGGCACCTCTAATCACAGATCAAGCCTTCCGATCTGGTACCTTAAGAGGTACTTCTTACTAATTTGTTTCTGGTAAGCCTATGTGGTCACAAGCCTCACAGAGGCTGCTAAGTCCCAGGGAGCTGATGGCACTGGTGGAGCCCAATAGGACCCTGAGTGAGTGCAGGCATGTTGGTCATGGATCCCCTGTCCCCCATCCAGAAACAACTTCAATTTCTTAAACTGGTCATCTTGCCAAATGCAGTGGCTCATGACTATAGTCTCAGCACTTTGGGAGGCCAAGGCGGGTGGATCACTTGATATCAGGATTTTGAGACCAGCCTGGGCAACATAGTGAAACCCCGTCTTTACTAAAAATACAAAAATTAGCCAGGTGTGGTGGTGTGCACCTGTGGTCCACCTAATTGGGAGGCTGAGGTGGGAGGATCACTTGACCCCAGAAAGTCAAGGCTGCAGTGAGCCTGGATCATGCCACTGCACTCCAGCCCGGGTGACAGAATGATATTCTGTCTCAAAAAAATATAAACAAGGGGCGAGGCGTGGTGGCTCACACCTGTAATCCCAGCACTTTGGGAGGCCGAGGTAGGTGGATCACGAGGTCGGGAGATCGAGATCATCCTGGCTAACATGGTGAAACCCAGCCTCTAATAAAATACAAAAAAATTAGCCTGGCATGGTGGCGGGCGCTTGTAGCCAGGATTACAGGCGTGAGCCACCACGCCTGGCCAAGATTAGGTTTTAAAAAGATAATGGATTTTCTCAATTTGGTAGACTTACATAATATCACATATGTTTGGTTTTCTCTCTGGTATATACAATTCAAACAGCATATTCTCCCCAGATGTACCACTCTGATACCAGACTTCACAATGTCTCTCTCTCGGGCTATCTGGGGTTAATGTCAGAATTATCATGGCTTGAGCTGGGCAGCTCCTGTTTTTTGACATCATTGTTAGTGAAACATGGTGAAAATGTTTTCTGGTGCAGGTTTAGCGTGAAAGGTTTTTTTGTTTGTTTTTTTTTGTTTTTGTTTTTTGTTTTTTTTTTATAAGTCAGGGTCTCACTGTGTTGCCCAGGCTACAGTGCAGTGGTGAGATCACAGCTAACCACAGCCTTGTTGACCTCCCGGGTTCAAGCGATCTGCCTGCCTCAGCCTCCCGAGTGGCTGGGACTACAGGTGTGCACCACCATGCCCAGCTAATTTTTTATTATTTTGTTTGTAGAGGTGGAGTTTCACCATGTTGCCCAGGCTGGTCTTGAACTCCTGGGCCCAAGTGATCCTCCTTCCTCAGCCTCTCAAAGTGTTGGGATTACAGGAGTGAGCCACGACACCCAACCAGCATGCAACTTTTAATCTGAAGTCCATCCGAGTATCAGACCTTAAATCCCAAAGATGGTTTACGGCACTCCAAATGTAACCCAGGCCCTATGCCTCTTGCTTTGTTGGAGAAGGGACAGGACAGTCAATAACTATCCCCTGCATGACCTTTTCCTGTCTTTGTCTTCTACTTGGGAAAAAGCAAAGTTTTCTGGGTGATTAGAGGGTAAAACGTGTAGCATGCCCACATCCTCAGCCAAGGAAACACACAAAGTTGGTTCTTTCCTTCATCTTCTGTGCCATATGGAGTCTAAAGAAGATCTTGGAAAGTTTGCCCTCATGCATTCAACTCATCTTAGGTACCTGTGTCCAGTCCTTCAGCCATTTGAGAGTGGCCTCCTTGAACCATTTCCTTTCCATCTTTGTCCCTTTCCCCATATTCCTTAGTCTTTTTATCTTTTATCCTCTTTCATCTTCCTGTCTCCTCTTCTGTCATGGACTGTTGGTTACACTGTACTCCATCCACTTTCCCTCTTGGATAGGGGTGAGGGGGAGAAACCTGTAGGGTCCTGAAGGTGGAAGTCGACAGTGGAAGAGTTCATTGTGATGCTGTGACTTGTGGGTGAAATAGTTATAAAGCAATCAGACATTTCTGTGAAGGAAAACTTCCTGTTGGTGTATATTTTGAACTTAATTATGCTGAAAGAGTTCATGTGTCCTTCTCAACATTTAATTAGTCTTTTTTTTTGAGATGGGGTCTCACTATGCTGCCCAGGCTGTTTTGAACTCCTGGCCTCAAGTGATCCTCCCATCTTGGCCTCCCAAAATGCTGGGATTACAGGTGTGATCAGTTAATGTTTTTAAAAAGCCCTCTTATCACCTCTATCTTGAGATGTGGCGGGCTCCTCAAGGTGGAGTGGAAAGAAAAAAAACACACAAAACTGTCTCTCCATAAGCTGTCTTGTGTTGGTTCAGCTTGGTGCCTGTCTTTCATGTCAATGGATTTCTTTGGGTATTCCGTGGTTTTTGTCTGTGCGCTGGTGTTGCTGTGTGAGAACTTCTGCTTGTGTGGCTACGGATGCTGGCTCTGATAGTAAAGCTTGTTTTGAGGATTATGGGGTTGAGTAGAGTGGGGAATGGTGGCCCCGGGGACAGTTTTAGGCAAAGAGTAAGCACAAGCCCTTAGAGAAAATGGGAGGGGGAGAAGGGACAGGGGGGGAGAGAGAGAGAGAGAGAGAAAGAATTCCACACGTAGTCTTCAAATTAACCACCCGGAAGATTGTCCCATGACCCCCACACACTCCATCTATTGCTCCCCAATTTTTCCAATCTCTCTCCTCAGTTTCCTCTTGGGTTTGTTCTCACCTTATATTTTTCCTTCAAGAGTTCCTCAAATGTTTTGGTTTGCAGTGTTTGGCTTTCTAGTGGTATTATACATAAATAATTTTAAAATGTTTTTTTTCCTGTGATTTCAGTCATTTGGAAGGGATTTAGGTGCATGTGATGCATTTGAAATTTGTATCTAAATGCCAGGAGGCTACCTTGGAAGGGAGCAAGCTCCACACCGTGACAGGCTTCTATGTTTAAGTAGAAGGAAGATGGAGAATATTTAAGTATGTGACAGGAAATTACACTGATGAATTTCAAAACATGTTCATTGTGACCTGTAAGAAGAAATACGTTTTACATACATGTGCATTCATGATACACACGTGTAACTGAGACAAGAGTTTCATTAAACAATGTTTACCCTATGTGTAAGGCATTGTGAATTTTTTTTTTTTTTTTTTTTTTTTTTGAGATAGAGTCCCACTCTGTTGCCCAGGCTGGAGTGCAGTGGTACAATCTCGGCTCACTACAGCCTCTGCCTCCTGGGTTCAAGTGATTCTCTTGCCTCAGCCTCCTGAGTAGCTGGGACTACAGGCGCCTGCCACTATGCCCAGTTAATTTTTTTATTTTTAATAGAGACGGTTTCACCATGTTGGCCAAGCTGGTCTTGAACTCCTGACCTCAGGTGATATGCCCGCCTCGGCCTCCCAAAGTGCTGGGATTACAGTCGTGAGCCACCACACCCGGTCTGATTTTGTTTTTGAGTCAGGGTCTCCTCTGTCGCCCAGGCTGGCGTGCAGTTGCGTAATTATAGCTCACCGCAACCTCTGCCTCCCAGGCACAAGTGATCCTCCTACCTCTGCCACCTCAGCCTCCTGAGTAGCTGGAACTACAGGTGCACACCATCACACCTTTCTAATTTTTGTATTTTTTTGTAGAGACAGGGTTTCCCCATGTTGCCCAGGCTGGTCTCGAACTCTTGAGCTCAAGTGACCCACCCACCTTGGCCTCTCTAAGTTCTGGGATTACAGGCATGAGCCACTGTGCCTGGCCACATTGTGATTTTTCTATTGTATTTCATGAAGACATTCATTTATCTAAATATGGCACTAAAAGCACAAGAAACAAAAGAAAAAATAGATAAATTGAACTTCATCGAAATTAAAAGCTTGCATGTTTCAGAGGACACTATCAAGAAAGTGAAAAGATGACCCGTGAAATGGGGGAAAGTATTTGCAAATCATACATATGATGAAGGTTTAATATCCAAAAAATATAAAGAGCTCCTACAACTCAAGAACAAGCAAATGACCCAATTTTTAAATGGGCAAAGGACTTAAATAGACATTTCTCCAAAGAAGACTTACACATGGACCAAAAGCACATGAAAAGATGCTCATCATTAGTCATTAGGTAAATGCAAATTAAAACCATAATGAGATGCTACTTCATACCCACCAGGATGGTTATTATAAAAAAAACGGAAAATAACAAGTGTTATGGGGATGTGGAGAAATTGGAACCCTTGTATATTGCTGGTAGGAATGTAAAATGGTGTAGCAGCTATGGAAAACAATATGGTGGTTTTTAAAAAGTTAAACATAGAATTACCATATGATCCGGCCAGGCGCGGTGGCTCACACCTGTAATCCCAGCACTTTGGGAGGCCAAGGTGGGTGGATCATTTGAGGTCAGGAGTTCGAGACCAGCCTGACCAACATGGTGAAATCCTGCCTCTACTAAAAATACAAAAATTAGCCAAGCGTGGCGGCACATGCCTGTAGTCCCAGCTACTCGGGAGGCTGAGGCAGGAGAATCACTTGAACCCAGGAGGTGGATGTTGCAGTGAGCTGAGATCGTGCCACTGCACTCCAGTCTAGGCAACAGAGCAAGACTGTTTCAAAAAAAAAAAAAAAAAAAAAAAAAAAAAAAAAAAAAATTACCATATGATCCAATATTTCCACTCTGAGGTATATACCCCAAAGAATTGAAAACAGGAACTAAAGTTCTGATATACATTACAACATGAACCTTGAAAATGCTGTGTTAAATGAAACATACCAGATGTAAAAGGACAAATAATATATTATCCACTTATATGAAACATCTGGACTAGGCAAATTCGTAGAGACAGTGAGAAGGATAGAGGTTACCAGGGGCTGAGGAAAGAAAGAATGGGAAGCTATTGCCTATGCTACAGTTTTTGCTTGGGATGATGAAAAAGCTCTGGAAATAGTTGTATCTATTTAAACAACTTTTTTTTTTTTTTTTGAGATGAAGTCTTACTCTGTTGCCCAGGCTGGAGTACAATGGCGCTATCTCGGCTCACTGCAACCTCTGCCTCCCAGGTTCAAGCAATTCTCCCATCGCAGACTCCTGAGTAGCTGGGATTACAGGCGCCCTCCATTATGCCTGGCTAATTTTTGTAGAGACGGGGTTTCACCATGTTGGCCAGGCTGGTCTTGAACTCCTGACCTCAGGTGATCCGCCCGCCTTGGCCTCCCAAAGTGCTGGGATTACAGGCGTGAGCCACCGCGCCTGATCTAAACATTTTAAATATACGTAATGCTACAGAATTGTACACTTAAAGCAATTACAGTGATATATTTTAGGTTATGTACATTTTACCATTTACCAAGAAAAATTGTGATATAAATTTACTTATCAAAATCCTCCAAGTTATTTTGATCCACGAATAAGTCACATACGATAGGTAGAAAAGCACTGCTAGATGATCTTTAATATTTCTAACAACCTAGATATTTTAACCGTATGAAGAAAGGTTTAAAAGTTATGAATTGGTGCATCGTGAATGGCACAGCCATGTCTTGTGGAAGTATATTTTGTTAGGCACAAATGATCACATGTTGAATCGATCAGTTGTGATGCTAACTTAAGGGACCCTTAGTGAAACACCCTGGCTTCCATGCAAAAACTTTACATGTCCTTATGATAGAATTTGCCACCATACGCGCCAAAATCCACAAGAAAATGTAAAAAAGAAAATCATATAAATCACTTCGAATGGTAACAGAACAGAAATGAATCATTAACTTTTAAAAGAACAATTGCATAATATGCAAAAATTCCCTATTAACAAGAATATTTGATTGACTGCTGAAATCTTTATTCCCAGAGTCTGTTGTGTTAGATGCTATTCTCAAGGGGATGGGGACCCTTGTTCACAGCGATGGGTGCCACCTACTGGATATACTAATATTTTCTCTGACAACGACAGAAATTCTCTTTCAGGACTCTTTTGGAGTATTCCCTCCCTTCCCTTCCCCCTATCCCACTAGCCCCATGTTAACACAGCTGGAACGGAACACAGAATTCCCGTGAGGCTATGACAGGCAGCTTCTGACCTGGATCCCCTGAGTGCGGGCTCATTAGTGACTTGCTTCTAATGAACAGAATAGGACAAAAACGATGGGATATCCCATCTGAGATTAGGTTACAAAACACTGTGACTGTTTTTTTTTTTTTTTTGGGACACAGTCGTGCTCTGTCGCCCAGTCTGCAGTGCAGTGGCATGGTCACAGCTCACTGCAGCCTCGACCTCCTGGGCTCAAGTCATCCTCCCTAATAGCTGGGACTATAGGCGCATGCCACCGCTCCCGGTTCATTTTTGTATTTTTTTTTTGTAAAGACAGGGTTTTGCCACGTTGGCCAGGCTGGTCTTGAACTCCAGGCCTCAAGTGATCCACCCATCTCGGCTTTCCAAAGTGCTGGGATTACAGGCATGAGCCACCGTGCCTGGCCAAGACTGTGGCTTCTGTCTTGATTGCAAACTGTCTTTCTCTGATGCCTGCCTCTTGCATGCTTGTTCTGAGGAAGCCAGCTACCATGCTGTCAACCACCCCATGCAGAGGTTCACATGGCCGGGAACTGAGAGCAGCTTCTGGCCAACAACCAGCAAGAAACTGACTTCCTCAGAGGAACCAAGGCCCTTAGTCCAACAGCTTGTGAGAAACGGAATCTGGCCAACAACCACGTGAGTGAATTTGCAAACAGATCCTTCCCTTGTGAAACCCTCAGATGAGCCAGCAGCCCCAGTGAACATTCTGATTGCAGCCCTGGGAGAGACCCTGATTCCTGCAGCATAGAAACTGTGAGAAAAGAAATGTGTCATTTTGAGCCATTACATTTTAGGATAATTTGTTATGCAGCAGTAGGTAACTAATTCAGGGGCCCAAACTAATTCTGATGGATTTTCAAAAGCTTTAGAAGTTTCCTGTTTGAATTTGGCTTCATAAGCCTCAGTAAAAACTTTCTACTGTGCTTGCCTGTTTAGCCTGTTAGACCTTGTGTTCCCAGGGGAATACTTCTGGAAGCTTCTGGGGCCACTCAGTCTGTAGTCCTGCAAAGGGGATGTCACAAAAGGTAAATCTTAATCATATACCATGTGAGTGAGTGTTTGAAGTTTAGGTACACTTTCCAGAGTAACATGTATTATTTTTTATCATTAATTTTCTGTTGCAAGAATATAACATAAATACCTTCTCCTTATGAAAATAAGTATGTTATAAATAGAGTCCTCTTTGACAATAACTTGATCTAGGTCCCTCTCCTCCCACCCTCAGTTATGAGTTTGGAGTAAGTCTTTCCAGACATAAAAAAAATAAATTACATAAACACACGTGTTTGTTTTTGCAACAATGATACTCTCCTTCCATATCATTCACTTTTTTCATTCCTCGCGTTTTTCCACTCAACCATCTCATTCAGTTTTGAAATCTCTGTTGATACATGTGGATCTAGTTAATTCTTAGCTATAAAAAATGAAAACTTATTTTCCCACTGATGACTTCTAGGTTGTTTCCAGATTTTCATTTTTCTACACGATGCTACAGTGAACAGCCCTTGCTTGTCCATGTCAGAGTGTCCTTTTCTAGGGAAGACACCGAAGAGAGGAAATGTTGGGGAGAGGAAGTCACGTGAACATTTTTAAGTCTTAGAGACACTCCCAAATTGCTCACCAAAATAACCGTGCCAATTTATACGTCCTGCAGTAATGAAATTGCCTGTTTGCCCCAATCTTTGCCAAAATGTCATATTTTTCCAGTCTGGCAGGTGAAAATGATTTCTTGTTGTTTTAGTTTGCATTCCCCTGGTTATTAGTGAGGTTGACAATCTTTTCATATATTAATTGGCAGGTCCTCCCCTTTTTTACAGAGCTCTTATGAGAGGAGTTGTGTGTGTCTGTGTGGGGACAGGGGGATGGGGAATTGATTTTAGCCTTGGTGCCAACTACCTGGGGGAGTTGCATACCAGTTCTGAGAACATAAGCTGCCATTGTTGATGGCACTGGGGGAAGACTGTGAGAAACTGAGATCACACACAGCCTCTCCCTCTGGGGTGAAGAGGAGTCACTGCTTTCAGCAAGGTCACTAATCTAGAGAGAGCCACTGGGGCTGTGCAGTCCACAAAGTGCTTGCTCACACCACTGTGTGAAGGCAATGACAACAGGGTTAGGACATTGGCTGGACTGATGGCCTCCAATCAGTGTAAAATCAAAATAGGTTGCTGTTGCACCATGGGGGCAGGACAGAGGATGGCTGGAACTCAGGGGGCGTCCCTAGGTAACAGTTAATGGAATACCACTGAATATCCAAATAGGCAGGACTAACAAGGGCATAGACCCTCAGGAAGTAAAGCTTGGGACACCTCACACCAGCAAGGGAAGAGGAATTTGGATTGCACGAGGGAGGACAGGAGCCTCATAGCTACTTGCAAACATAAAGACTGTTGCTGATCCTCGAATTTTCTTCCTTGCCAAATATATATGTTTATACGTTTTAAAGAATTTCTCATCTCTTTGGCTTTTTCCTCAATATGGATAAACTTGCTATTTAGACCACAGGTTACAGAATTGTGATGGGATTAGAAGAGGCACAGGTCTGATCCAAAGATCTGTATCTTGGAGTTGGGTGCAGAGATGGAGGAGACTTTGGTGTGTCTCTCTTTGGGAAATTTGAGTCCATTTTATGTTGTAAGGGGAAAAAAATCACACTATTTTAGGCAACAGAATTTTGGAAAGTATATCTATGGGAAGCTACGTCCAAAGGGATGGACGGTTTTGTGGGGGAAGGCGGTACCACCCACATCCATTCATCCTTCCTGACAGCACGCCTGATTACCTCTGGCCAGTTCCCTAGGCGTGCACCATCTTGGTGGAATGATAAATCGAGGATCTAGCAGAACTCCCACTACAGAAATGAAGAGGCCCCTGAAGGCAACATCTTCCAGATTCTTCCTCTAATCTCATCAACAGAGCCAAGGTGCCAGCATGTTGCCAAAAGTATGTGAGGGTGACTCACTCCTCCGGAACTTTTAATCCTTTAATCCTAAACGGAGTGAAGCAAGTCTATTCATTCCAGAGGCAGTGCTGGGAAAGATTGTCAAACCATGGAGACTTTCTGGAACTCCCTGATTCTGTTTTGTTCCATTGGATGAATCTACTACAACTTATTTTTCTCTGTCGACATCTGGGGGTATGTCGAATACCGCTGCTAGGAACATTCTTACACTTCTCTTTTGGTGCACATGCTCACACATTTTTCTTGGGCATGTACCCAGGAGTAAAACTGATGGGCTGTAGTTGTAAGAGAGATTGCAACATGCATTTTTGATTCGTTAAAGTCTAATGTTAACTGGCATATTTGCCTACTTCCCAGACACTGCAAGGACTCTAGAACACTTCATTTATACCCTCTCCTGACCTTTATGCCATTATAGCAGTGTATATTAAGCCTCACAAGACATTATTTTCTTTTTTTGAGACGGAGTCTCGCTCTGTCGCCCAGGCTGGAGTGCAGTGGCGCGATCTCAGCTCACTGCAAGCTCCGCCTCCCGGGTTCACGCCATTATCCTGCCTCAGCCTCCCGAGTAGCTGGGACTACAGGTACCCACCACCACGCCTGGCTAATTTTTTGTATTTTTAGTAGAGATGAGGTTTCACTATGTTAGCCAAGATGGTCTCGATCTCCTGACTTTGTGATCCGCCTGCCTCGGCCTCCCAAAGTGCTGGGATTACAGGTGTGAGCCACTGTGCCTGGCTGACATTATTTTTATTGTATTATACTGTCAGTATTAATTTAGAACAGCCCACATATTTACAATTTCAGTTTCTCTTCATTCCTTCCTGCAAATACAAACTTTCATCTGGGATCACCTTCTTTCTGCCTGAAGGATACCTTTTAGTATTTCCTTTAAGGAATTTTGTCAGCCTTTTGTCTGAAAATATTTTTCTCTCACCTTCAATTTTGAAGGTTATTTCCAACGAATATATAATTTGGGATAGGCAGTTGTTTTCTCTCAACACGTTGAAGATCTCATTTTATTTTCTTCGAACTTGTTCTGTTGGGAAACTAGCTGTCCTATTGCTCCTTTGAAGGTAATTGTGTGCGTGTGTGTGTATGTGTCTTAAGATTTTTTCTTCATTTTTAGCAGTTTGACTGTGATGTACCTAGCTGTGGCTTTATTTGTATTTATCCTGCTTTAGATTAATATTGATTCTTAAATATATGGCTCATCTTTCATTAGTTTTAGAAAATTGTCAGCCATATCTCCAAAATATTGCCTTTGTTCCAATTTATCTCTTCTTTCCCGCTGGAACTCCAATTACCCTTTGTTAGATCTAGTCATTGTAACCTATGTTTCTTACACTGTTTTCTTCTTTTTTTCCTTCTGTACTTTGTCATGCATTTTTTTTCTCTTCATCTATCTTCCAGTTCATCAATTATTTCGTTAGCTGTGTATAATATACTGTTAAACCTATCGATCACGTTAATTTCAGTTACTGTATTTTTTTGTTCTCAATTTCCATTTGGTTCTTTTAACAGTTTCTAATTTTTTGCCAAAAAATTTTTTTTGAGGTGGAGTCTTGCTCTGTTGCCCAGGCTGAAGTGCAGTGGCGTGATATCAGCTCATTGCAACCACTGCCTCCCGGGCTCAAGTGATTCTCCTGCCTCAGCCTCCCGAGTAGCTGGGACTACGTGCGTTCGCCACCACGCCTGGCTAATTTTTGTGTTTTTCATAGACAGGAGGTTTCACCATGTTGGCCAGGCTGGTCTCAAACTCCTGACCTCAAGTGATTCACCTGCCTTGGCCTCCCAAAGTGCTGGGATTACAGGCGTGAGCCACCATGCCCAGCCTAAATATTTTAAGTCTTTGAACATATTAACCACAGTACTTTTTAAATTGAAATCTAATAACCTCATCTGAATCTCTGTGGTTCTACTTCTATTGTCTAATTTTCTTCTTTTTCTCATTTATTCTCAGCCTCCCGAGTAGCTGGGATTACAGATGTGCACTACCACACCCTGGCTAATTTTTATATTTTTAGTAGAGACGGGGTTTCACCATGTTGGCCAGGCTGGTCTTGAACTCCTGACCTCAGGTGATCCACCCACCTCGACCTCCCAAAGTGCTGGGATTACAGGCGTGAGCCACCACGCCTGGCCTTCTCATTTATTCTTGAAGGACATTTTCACTAAGTATAGATTGTTATTTTCTTTGAGCTCACTGAAATTATGTTTTCATTATTTTTGTCAAAAAGTCCACTGTTTCTTCTTTGTAGGTAATATATCTTTCATGACTGTTTTTAAATTTTTATTTTTGAAGATTTTTTTTCTTCAGTTTTGATGTGATGTGTTAGGTATGGATTTCCTTTAGAAAGTCCTATTTGTGATGCATTGGGCTTTTGGAATATACGGATCAATGTCTTTTATCTCAGCTTCTATCACTTGAAAATATGCCTCTACCTAATTCTTGCTCTCTCTTCCTTCTGGAACTCCAACTACATGTATGTTAGACTTTTCACATCATTTCCCATGTTAACTTCTCCTTCATATTTTGTCCGTATGCTAAATTCTGGATAATGTTTTCTGAACCATCTTCCAATTGGCTATTCTTTCTTCATCTCTGTGTTATTTACTGTTAAACCTATCCATTGAATTTTCAGTTTTGCTTACTGTTTTTTTATTTCTAGAAGTTCTATTTTGTTTTTCCAAGTATTTGGGGTCATCTTTTTTTTTAATAAAGTAAACTTTTGATTTTAGAAGAGTTTATTTTACTTTTGAGATGGAGTCTCGGCCGGGCGCGGTGGCTCAAGCCTGTAATCCCAGCACTTTGGGAGGCCGAGCCGGGCGAGGTGGCGGGCGCCTGTAGTCCCAGCTACTCGGGAGGCTGAGGCAGGAGAATGGCGTGAACCCGGGAGGCGGAGCTTGCAGTGAGCCAAGATCCCGCCACTGCACTCCAGCCTGGGCGACAGAGCAAGACTCCGTCTCAACAAAAAAAAGAAAAAAAAAGAGATGGAGTCTCACTCTGTTGCCCAGGCTGGAGTGCAGTGTGATGATCTTGGCTCACTGCAACCTCTGCCTCCAGGGTTCAAGCAATTCTCCTGCCTCAGCCTCCCAAGAAGCTGGGATTACAGGCATGTGCTCCTACACCCAGCTAATTTCTGTATTTTCAGTAGAGATGGGGGTTTCATCATGTTGGCCAGGCTAGTCTCAAAGTCCTGACCTGAAGTGATCCACCCACCTTGGCCTCCCAAAGAGAATAGTTTCAGATTGACAGAAAAATTGCAAAGATAGTACAGAGAGTTCCCATATACCCTGCCTTCAGTCTTGCCTATTGTTAACATCTGACATTATGGTACATTTGTTGCAACTAATAATCCAATACTGATATTATTAAATTCTTGACTTTATTCATATTTCATTAGCTTCCCTCAACGTCTTTTCTCTGTTCCAGGATCCCTCCCAGATATGTTATGTACAGTCATCACGTCTTAGCCTCCTTTGGACTGCAACAGTTCCTCACACTTCACCTATTTTTGGTGACCTTGACTGTTTTGAGGAGTACTGGTCATGTAGTTTACAGACTCTTCCTCAAATTAAGCTTGTCTGATATTTTTCTCATGGTTAGACTAAGGTTACAGGTTTTTAGGAAGGAGGCCGTAGAGGCGATGGGCCCTCATCACATCAAGGACACATGCTACCAATGTGACTTGTCACAGATTACATTAACCTTGATCACCTGGCCAAGATGATGCTTATGAAGTTTCTCCGCTGTTATTTTCCACCCGTCTTTTAATACTGTCCTCATTGGAAGTAAAACTCTAAGCACAACCTGTACTTAAGGTGTGGGGAGTTAAGTTTTACCTCCCTAGGGAGTCTGTGTATACATAAATCATGTAGAATTCTTCTATATAGGAGACTGTCCATTTTGCCTCATTTCATTTATTTTTTCAACTGTTTATATTACTGTTGAGTCATGGATTTTTTTGACAGACTGTCACCCAGGCTGGAGTGCAGTGGTACCATCTCAGCTCACTGCAACCTCCACCTCCCGGGTTCAAGCGATTCCCCTGCCCCAGCCTCCTGGATAGCTGAGATTACAGGCACGCGCCACCACGCCTGGCTAATTTTTTATATTTTTAGTAGAGACGGGGTTTCACCATGTTGGTCAGGCTGATCTCAAACTCCTAATCTCAGGTGATCTGCCCGCCTTGGCCTCCCAAAGTGCTGGGATTACAGGCGTGAGCCACTGCACCTGGCTGGATATTTCTTTTATACTTCAGGTTATAATTCAGCACTACATTTTTCATTTTATTTCCCCTGTCCAAATTATTCCAGCTTTGGCCATTGCTAGCTCCCCTCAGGTGCCTCCTGTGTCCCTTTGACACAGCCCCATCATTTTGTTGTTTGAGTACTTCCTTATTTCTGGCCCTTCAAGATGCTCCAGGCTCATTTTGTATTTTTCCTGCTCCAGTCCTAGAATCAACAATTTCTCCGAGGAACCCTGGGTTCCTTCTTTTTTTTTTTTTTTTTTTTTGAGATGGAGTCTCGCTCTGTCACCCAGGCTGGAGTGCTGTGGTGCAATCTTGGCTCACTGCAACCTCCACCTCCCCGGTTCAAGTGATTTTCCTGCCTCAGCCTCCCAAGTAGCTGAGACTACAGGTGCACGCTACCATGCCCAGCTAATTTTTGTATTTTTAGTAGAGACAGGGTTTCACTATGTTGGCCAGGATGGTCCCAATCTCTTGACCTTGCGATCCGCCTGTCCTGACCTCCCAAAGTGCTGGGATTATAGGCACGAGCCACCACACCAAGCCCCTGGTTCCTTTCAGTGGAGAATATGGTATTAGAAACCAAGACGGGTCACTGTTTAGATGTTTCTTCTTGCAGATATTTTAAATCACGTCTTTTATTCTTTAAATAAAGTAAGCATTTAAAAAATTGGTCTCAGCCGGGCGCGGTGGCTCATGCCTGTAATCCCACACTTTGGGAGGCCGAGGCAGATGGATTGATCACCTGAGGTCAGGAGCTTGAGACCAGCCTGGCCAACATGGTGAAGCCCCGTTTCGACAAAAAATACAAAAATCAATGGGGCGTGTTGGCGTGCACTCCTGTAATCGCAGCTACTCGGGAGGCTGAGGTGGGAGAATCACTTGAACCCGGGAGGTGGAGGTTGCCATGAGCCAAGACTGTGCCACTGCACTCCAGCCCAGGCAAGAGTGAGATTCCATCTTTAAAAAAAAAAAAAAAAATCTCTGAAGTTTTGGTATGTCTGTTTCTGCACTCAGTTGTTTCAACTGGCTCCCACTCCTGGTGCCCTGTTCTCCTGTTTGGTTATTATTAATTTTTTAAAAATAGAGACAGGGTCTTGCTCTGTCACCCAGACTGGAGTGCAGTGGCATGATCGTAGCTCATGGTAGCCTCCAACTCCTGGGCTCAAGCAATCCTCCTGCGTCAGCCTCCCCAGTATCTGGGACCACAGTTATGCACCACCACCTGCCCGGCTAATTTTATGTTTTGTAGAGACGAGGTCTTGTTATGTTGCCCAAGCTGGTCTCCAACTCCTGGGGCTCAAGAGAGCCTCCTGCCTCAGCGTCCCAAAGCACTTACAGGTGTGAGCCAATATTTTTTACTTTATACTGGTCACTGTACTTGAAAAATTATTTTGGAGATTCACTGAAGCCCAAGATGAAGCGGCTTTTCTCAAAAAGATTTTACATTTACTTTTTCTTCTTGGATTACTCCTCATCTGTGACCATTTTAGATGAGGATACAATTGTAGTTTCTCTGAACTACCCAGACAGACACTGAACTTGTGCTGCAAATTCACGCAAAAGCCAGCTTCATGGGCACAAGATTTTCTTCCTTTTCCTTTTCTTCCTGCTCCAAGTATCCCAAGTCAGTGCAATCCCAGCTTAGTCTGTAAAAGGCCTCCTGTTATTTTCTCTACCTTGGACAGGCCCTGGCATTGTTTTATGTCCAAATTTTCTCATTAATCCACTAAAATTGAAGCACAAGTGTTTCTTATTAGCATACCACCTTGGGGTAAGCGTGGTTTTGTGCTTTAAAATTATCTTTCTATAGGCTTCTGCTTTTTTCTTGGAGCTTAGCCTGGAATTTACTTACTTTTCCATTAGCTTTTTAATGCTCTTAAGATTTAAAATTTTAAGCCAAGTGCAGTGGCACGCATCTGTATTCCCGCCTACTCAAGAGCCTGAGGCAGGAGGATTGCTTGAGGCCAGGGAGTTCGAGACCAGCTTAGGCAACATAGTGAGACCTCCATCTCTTAAAAAAAAAAGCAAAAAGATTTACAATTTTATAAAGTCCTTAAAACGGCATGAAAAGAAAAAAAATAAAATTTTATATCACATATTTGTTTTCAATGGGATGGTTAGTATAAATAGTACAGCCTATCTTTCCCAGAAATAGCTTTTTAAATCTAGGGACACTGTCTTTCTTGGTTCTGGTAAATTCTCAGACATAATCACCTTAAATATTACTACCTCCTGATTCTAGTTTCTCTCTCTGGAACTTTTATTAAATATGTTTTGGTGCTTTTCAATCTATCCCCCAGCTCTGAACTACTTTTTCATATTTTTCATCTCTTTATCACTGACTCGCTCGGAATGACTTCCTCAGCTCAGCCTTCTAAATCACAAACTCACTCTTTGTGTCCATTCTCTTGTTTATCTCATTATGCTGGGCACTTGTTACTTTGTTCCCAGAGTCATTCCCCATCCTACTCTGCCCCATGCTGTGTTGCAGGGAACTCTATACCCCATGGTCTTTTCTGTTTAAGTTTGGCCGGTGGGAAGTATTGGCAGATGACTTGAGGGAGAGATAAGAGTGAAACTAGGGTATTTCTCTCCCTCTGTCTCTGCTTTAAGCAATGTCTCTGGAAGAGACTGTGTCTCCATCTCCTGCCAGATAGCTGCACCTTCCATGGTCTCAGATCCTGCTGTGGTTCTAGTCCCGATCAGATAGCTCTAAATGCTTGATTCTGGTAACACACCCTCCTTCTGCTGCCCCTTTAGCCACAGGGGAGGTAGCAGCTTTTTTCTTTTTTTTCCTGTTTTGAATCTCTAGGATGCCTCACCATCCCCTCTTGGCTTCTAAGTTCCTCTATCACCTGTGTAATAAATTCCTTCTATAAACATGCCTCTGTTGAAAGTATTTAGAGAGATTTTTCTTTTTCTAACTGGAGCCCGACTGACATGCCATCTACAAATTAGTTCGGTGGCTTTAAAAAGGTTTCCAAGAGTTTCATCTATTTTTATTATTATTATTTTTTGAGACAGAGTCTTGCTCTGTTGACCAGGCTGGAGTGCAGTGGTGCACTCTTGGATTACCGCAACCCCTGCCTTCCGAGTTCAGGCAATTCTCCTGCCTCAGCCTCCCGAGTAGCTGGGACTACAGGTATGCGCCACCATGCCCAGCTTTTTATTTTTTAAATTTTTAGTAGAGATGGGGTTTTAACATGTTTGCCAGGCTGGTCTTGAACTCCTGGCCTCAAGTGATCTGCCCACCTCAGCCTCCCAAAGTGCTGGGGTTATAGGCGTGAGCCACCGCGCCTGGCTGAGTTTCATCTATTCTTGATTCATAGCCGCCTGCTTTTGTTTTGTTGATTTTTTTGAGATGGAGTTTTGCTCTTGTTGCCCAGGCTGGAGTGCAATGGCATGATCTCGGCTCACCGCAACCTCTGCCTCTCAGGTTCAAGCTATTCTCCTGCCTCAGCCTCCCGAGTAGCTGGGATTGCAGGCAGGTGCCACCATGCCCGGCTAATTTTGTATTTTTTTTTTTTTTAGTAGAGACGGGGTTTCTCCCTGTTGGTCAGGCTGGTCTCAAACTCCTGACCTCAGGTGATCCACCCACCTTGGCCTCCCAAAGTGCTGGGATTACAGGCGTGAGCCACTGTGCCCGGCCTGTTTGTTGACTTTAACTGCACTCATTTTTAAATCCTTTCCAGATTGCTGTATTACTTGTTTTCTTTTATGTGAATCTTCTTATATGTTGGGTTTAATTGTAGCCTTTGTAATTTTTTTTTTTTTTTTTGAGTGCTCATCTTACATGGAGGCTTTCTTTCTTTCCCACTCTCCCTGGAAAATGCTTTTATGATTGCTTCAGCCCAGTGTCCTGAGAACAAAGTTCAGTGGCTCTGGGCTCTTGCCCTGTGAGTATATCACAATTCCAAACCAGGAGCTCGCATGAAATGTATTCCTGGTGGCTGCTGAGTAAATATCTCTGCTTTTCCACTCTATCACAGGCAAGAACTTTGTTTCTAGTTGCACTCTCAAGCAGCTAGGTAAGAATTTTTCAAACATAGCTGAGCAGCAGCTCAGTGCATTACTTTTCCTGTGAATAGGGATACAGTGGTTCCTTATTTCTTGGAGTTCAAATTCCAGACTTCGCTGTTTGTGTCAGGTCCTGGGTGCTATGGGCCAGTGCGTTAAGCTCCCACTTATTGCAGTGAGTTTCCACTAAGTTTCCAGTACATGAATTTTATTTTATTTTATTTTGAGACAAAGTGTCGCTCTTTCACCTAGGCTGGAGCGCAGTGGTGCGATCTCGGCTCACTGCAAACTCCGCCTCCCGGGTTCACGCCATTCTCCTGCCTCAGCCTCCTGAGTAGCTGGGATTACAGGCGCCCGCCACAACGCCCGGCTAATTTTTTGTATTTTTAGTAGAGACGGGTTTTCACTGTGTTAGCCAGGATGATCTCGATCTCCTGACCTCGTGATCCACCCGCCTCGGCCTCCCAAAGTGCTGGGATTACAGGCGTGAGCCATGGCGCCCGGCCCAGTCCATGAATTTAAAAAATCATGTCCTTGAGTATTTTATGAAACACACCATCATTTCTTACATTTTTGAAACACAGTGAGGAAAGCATATGTTCCCCCTGAATCGACACAGAACAGTGGGACACAGTACAGAACCACTGTTTTGTCTAAAGTCTTGCTACTCAAAGTGTGGTCTGTGGGTTCACTTTAAATGCAAAATCTCAGGTCCACCTGGGACTTGCTGAATCAGAAACTGCTCTTTAATTCTGCAGATGATTTGCATACATATTAAAGTTTGAGGAGCACTAGTTTAAGGGTTAGTTCCAGTATAACCAACCTGAACAAAATCAGACCTTTAGAAAGCTTTTATTCCCAGCTGGGCGTGGTGGTTGACACCTATAATCGCAGCACTTTGGGAGGCCAAGGCAGGTGGATCACTTGAGGCCAGGAGTTCGAGACCAGCCAGGGCAACATGGCAAAACCCTGTCTCTATTAAAAATACAAAAATTAGCTGGGCATGGTGGCATGTGTCTGTGATCCCAGCTACTCAGGAGGCTGAGGCGAAAGGATCACTTGAACCCAGGTGGTTGCAGTGAGCTGAGTTCACACCACTGCACTCCAGCCTGGGTGACAGAGTGAGACTCCATGTAACAACAACAAAAAAAGCTTTTAATTCCCTTCCTCCCTCTCCTGTCTCCCATGTTGATATATCTTGAATTTTAGTTACAATTTGGTATTAAAGACTATGAATTTTACAATCAATAATAACTTAGACCTACCACATATGTTATTAATTTCTTTGTTGTCTATTGCTTCTTGCATCCTACTATTTCTTTTGGTTTCATTTTTTAATGTATTTTTTTGAGAAAGAGTCTCACTCTGTCACCCAGGCTGGAGTGCAGTGGTGTGATCTCGGCTCATTGTAGCCTCAACCTCTTGGGCTCAAGTGATCCTCCCACCTCAGCCTCCTGAGCAGCTGGGATCACAGGCATGTGCCACCACTCCTGGCTGTTTATTTTTGTATTTTTTGTAGAAATGGGATCTCACTATGTTGCCCAAGCTGGTCTTGAACTCCTGAGATCAAGCGATCCTCCCTCTTTGGCCTCCTAAAGTATAGGAATTACAGGTGTGAGCCACTGTGCCCAGCCTGGTTTCATTTTTCTCTTACTGAAGTGCTCTTGGAGCATCTGTTACGATCAAATGTCTGAATCCTTGTAATCTGAGGATGTTTTTATTTTGCCCTCATTCTCGAAGGACAATATTAATAGATATAGAATTTGAAGTTCAAAGATATTTTCCCTGGCAGAGTGTGGTGGCTCATACCTATAATCTCAGCACTTTGGGAGGTTGAGGCAGGTGGATCACCTGAGGTCAGGAGTTCGAGACCGGCCTGGCCAACATGGTGAAACCCTGTCTCTACCAAAAATACAAAAAATTAGCTGGGTGTGGTGGCAGGTGCCTGTAATCCCAGCTACTCGGGAGACTGAGACAGGAGAATCGCTTGAATCCAGGAGGCGGAGCTTGTGGTGAGCCAAGCTTGTGCCACTGCACTCCAGCCTGGGCAACAAGAACAAAACTCCATCTCAAAAACAGACAAAGAAAGAAAACAACAAACAACAAAAACCAAAGATATTTTCCCTCAGCACTTAGCAACTATTACTCTATTATCTTCTTGCATTCGTAAAAAAGCAAAACCAAAAAAACATCTTTTTACTCTGAAACATTTTAATCTTACAGAAAAGTAGAAGGAATAACACAATGAGACCCCAGATATCCCTCCCTTGGCTTCAGCAATGATCAATATATTTGCATCTATTTTGCTGATGGGAAATCTCATGTTAATCTCGTTCTCATCTCTGGGGGTGTCTTTTTGTTCTGGTAACTTTTAGGTAGGTAGCTCTTCATCCTTCTTGTTCTGAAAACTTACCACAGTGCCTATGTTTTTTTTTAAACTCCTGATTAGTATTCAGAGAGGTCTCTCTCAATCTAAGGACTTGTGTTTTGGTGCAGTTCCAGGAATTTGTTGACTATTATTTTTTGAATATTGCTTCAATTATCTCCTTCTGGAAATTCTTTCAGAGGAATTTGTAACTACTGAATCTTTTCTCCATGTGTCTTTACAATTTTCTTCATTCTTTTCATCCCTTTATCTCTGTGCTTTGTTCTGGGAAAATTTCTCAATATAGCCTTCAGCTTCCTGGCTTATCTTTCAGCCGTGTATAATCTGCTATTCACTGATACATTTTTTTGTTGCTAAACTTTTAATATTTTATGGTTACAATGTTTGATTGTGTACTTCTCTCCTCTAGGAAAATTCGCCTGGGTGCATCCCTAGTGGAAATGGTTATCTAAGGGCCTAACTGGCAGAGGGGCGGGCCACACAGGAACACGTTGGCTGCAGTGTGAGCCCGGACCTCCCAGCAGCGAGGGTCGCCATCTTCCTGAGGTGAAGGGTGAAGGTCTTAGCTTAACTGATAGAATCTACTAACTACTTTTAAACAGCAAAGGAATTTTCTTTTTTTCTTTTTTTTTTTTTTTTTTTGACAGAGTTTTACTTTTGTTGCCCAGGCTGGAGTGTAATGGCACGATCTTGGCTCACCACAACCTCCACCTCCCAGGTTCAAGTGATTCTCCTGCCTCAGCCTCCTAAGTAGCTGGGACTACAGGCATGTGCCACCACACCCAGCTAATTTTTGTAGTTTTAGTAGAGATGGGGTTTCTCCATGTTGGTCAGGCTGGTCTTGAACTCCTGACCTCAGGTGATCTGCCTGCCTCGGCCTCCCAAAGTGCTGGGATTACAGGCGTGAGCCACCGCGCCCAGTCTATTTCTACTTTTTATTGAGGAATGGAATAAAGTACTTAAAGAGCATTAATACATTATACACCTTAACTTTTACATGTGTATACACTTGCGTAATCACCACCTGGATCAAAATATAAATGATCCTCAGCCTTCCAGAAGTTCTTTGTGCCTCTTCCCAGTATGAACCCCCTCTTCCCACTACAAGTAACCATTTCCTCTGATTTCTATCATCATCGATTAGTTTTCCTGTTTTTGAACATTATATACATGGAATTACACCATATGTATGTGTCTGACTTCCTTTGCTAAACATACAGTTACAAGATTCATCCTTGTCGTGTATGTAAGTTGTCCTTTTATATTGCAGTGTAATGTTCTATTGGATGAATAGATCACAGTTTACATATTCATTCTCCTATTTACAGACATTTGGTTCTTTTCCAGTTTTTAGTTATGCTGAATAAAACTTCCAGGAACATTCTCATTCATGTCTTTTGGTATACATATGCATTCATTTCTCTTGGGTGCGAACCTAGGAAAGAGATTGTTGGGCCATAGACCAGGCATGTATTCAGCTTTAGTAGATACAGTTAAATAATGTTCCCAAAGTGGTTGCACCAATTTATATTCCCATCAGCAGTGTATGAGAGTTCCACTTGCTCCACATCCTTGCCAATACCTACTATTATGAGCCTTTTAATTTTTAGCCATTCTGGGGATTTGTAGAGGTATCTCATGGTTTTAATTTGCATTTGCCTGATGAGTAGTGATACTGATCACTGGAACAGATGAGATTTTCCTAAAGAAGGTCTCAACAATGTCTCCCATCCCACATGACCTTACAATGTAACTTTGGCATTCTTCCTATGGAGAGGTGGCATCTGTGTTCCCTCCCCTTGAATCTTGTGACTATGGTGGAAATGGTAACATGTGATTGCTGAGGCTAGGTCTTAAGAGGCATTACCTAGTTTTTTGAGACACCCAGAGTTTTTTGGAGCCCAGAGCTTCCATACAAGTAGTGAAACTAACCTGACGTCACTATGCTATGACGAAGCCCAAACAAGCTCATACAAAGAGATCATGGGGAGAGCCCTTGAGGCTACATGAGAAGAAAAAGATTTCCAGCCAGCCCCCCACTGCTCCAGTCCCCCACTGGTCCAGTTCTAACTACCATTTGACTACAACTGCATGAATCCCACTAAGCCAGACCCTCCCAGCTAATACAGTCCTCAATACTTGAATGTTGCTTTAAGCCAATCTCCCTCAATTGGGGAAGATTTTGCGCCGCCCCCCCACCCCCGCCCACGGATGTGTGGCAATGCCTGAAGATATGGCCATAACTTGGGGGTGGGCGCATGGTGGTACTTGCTTCCAGTGAGTGGAGACCAGGGGTGCTGCTAAACATCCTGCAGGACACAGGACAGCCTCCAGGACAAAGACTTATCTGGTCCCAAATGCCAACTGTGGTGAGATTGAGAAACCCTACTTAAACTACATAATCCACTACATTTTAGGTTGATTTGTAATGTAGCAAAAGTACTAGAACAATCATGCTGGCAGAGAGGGAGTTTATTTTTATTTATTTTTGAGACAGAGTTTCGCTCTTGTTGCCCAGGCTGGAGTGCAATGGCACGATCTCAGCTCACTGCAACCTCCGCCTCCTGGGTTCAAGCGATTCTCCTGCCTCAGCCTCCCAAGTAGCTGAGATTACAGGCACCTGCCACCACACCCAGCTAATTTTTGTATTTTTAGTAGGGGTGGGGTTTCACCATGGTGGCCAGGCTGGTCTCTAATTCCTGACCTCAGGTGATCCACCCAACTCGGCCTCCCAAAGTGCTGGGATTACAGGCATAAGCCACCACGCCTGGCCCAAAAGGGAGTTTATTAAAGAAGATTAGTTCACTGGCTGGGCGTGTTACTCAGCCAGGAGTACTGCTCAAACTGCATCACTGGGTGTCCAGTGAAGACCACTGGATGTGAACCCACAGCTTGCACCTGTGATAGTGAGAAATGGATTCCAGAACCTCTGGATTCTGGACGCCGATGCCACCCTCACCAGAAATTAGGTTCCATGTGTTTCCTGCTTCTTCACATTGCTCACTTTGGAATCAGTCCAATTTTGAGATGGCTGAGGGATGAGCCCTGGGTCATGTGTGAACTCTCTGCAAAGGAAGCTGAGAAAGCAAGTTCTCTGGCTTCTACCAGGGAGGCAGGACTAATGAAGCTTCCAAAGATGCTGGGAAGCCACGAACCTTGGCAAGATTCCTTGGCACTATGTTGTGATAAGGTTGTTGCAAACACCTTTGGGCTATTTCGTTGTTTTTTGTTTTTTTAACTTATTTAAAATAATACTGTCTGTTATTATACCTTTTGGGCTAGAGATTTTACTTTAGAGATTATAATCCCAAGGAAATTACCACTCAGCTATAGTAACATGGTACTTATTGCCCTTATTGATAGTAACTACTGAAAACCAGAAATAGCTCAAGCATATAAAACCATGAAACAACAGACTAATTTGTGATATAACAAACGTCTAAGATTTCCATGGATGGTATGAATTCCAAATATTAGGTCACATTGTTTTCATCTGTTTATGCTTGGCCAGACCATGCATCCAGTTTACTTTGAAATGTGTGGTCACTGTGACTATGTAATTTTATCCTGATGGAATATTATAACAAAAAAATTAACTCTATGTTTTACTAGGTGAATATATGGAAAGTGGGTACAAAATGTTTTATGAAAGAAACAGAAGAGTCTAAATACACCCATTACAATCATGGAAAATTAGTGTTTGCATAATGCAAAGGGTTTGCTTTTGGTTTGTAAGTTATTTAATATTGAAAAAGGAAATTCCCTTTTGTTTTTCCTAATGTGTGTATTAACCTCAGAGCTTCTGAAGAGTTTGCCCAATAGGTGGCAGTACTGGATAAGAGCAGATAGAAACTGCTGCAGGCTGCCTTCAAGAGCTGTTTCTCAAACTTTGGTGTACATACCAATGATCTTGTTAAAACACAGCTTGTTGGGCCTCACTGCACTCGGAGTTTCTGAGTTACTAGATGTCTTAGTCCCGTAGTGCTGCTATAACAAAATACCCGAGACTCAGTTATTTATAACAAAATACCCAAGACTGAGTTATTGATAAAGAACAGAAATGATGCCTCACAGTTCTGGAGGCTGGGAAGTCCAAGATCAAGGAAGTCCAAGATCACTGATAGGTTTAGTGTCTGGTGAGGGCCTGCTCCATGGATGGGGTCTTCTCCCAGCGCCACCCTCACATAGTAGAGGGCAGAGGGGCAGAAAAAGGCCTAAGCCAGTTCCCTGCAGCCCTTTTATATGGCACAGATCCATTCATGACAGCAGAACCCTCGTGGCTTAATGCCTCTGAAAGGCCCCATCTCTTAATATTGCCACCATGGGGATTCCCTTTCAACATGAATTTTGGAGGGGATGCCTTCAAACCATAGCAGCAGGTTTGGGGTGGGGCCTGAGAATGTGCATTTCTAACAATTTCCCAGGTGAAACTGATGCTGCTGGTTGGGGATCACACTTGAGAACCACAGCCTTCTCGCACAGGGAGCTTCTTAAAGTGCAGATCATTCTTCTCTCCTTCCTCATAGCATCCCCCTGCCGCCCACCCCACTGCCATGTGTTAATGGAGGAGCTTGGCCACTTTTCCCCTTGAAATACTTTATTTCTTCGTTCCCACAATATCCCACTCACCTCTTTTGCCTTCTTTCATTTTTTTACTATTTTATTTTTAAAGAGATGGGGTCTGGCTATGTTGCCCAGGCTGGAGTACAATGGCTATTCACAGGCATAATCATCACAGCACACTCTGTGTTAATGGGGAAACTGGGCCAGCCACTTGGAGGTGGGGGGGCCCTGCAAACAAATGTTTCTTCCTGGCCTACTCGACCTTCTACATCCCATCTTCCATTTGAAGGGAGTAAATGGGCACGATGGAGGGAATGCCCTTTATCTATCGCTTCCTGGAGGCACTGACAGACCTCACAATGGAGTCTAACTCAGGACCCCATTACTGGTATCTCTGGTCCCCTACCTGGTAAGCCCTTTGTCCACTTTGGGATACTTCCTGTCTTGCTGCGGGCATCCTGGCATTCTTTGCACTTCCCTCTTCCCTCCCTTCTGCGAACACTGATCTTACAGTGAACTTCAGACTTTGCTTTAACTCCCTTCTGGGTTTGGTATGTCGTGTGTTCTAACTACTGAAGAGCTTGCTTCCGACGCGTAGAAATCCAAGCAAAATTTAGCACTGGATATTTTAACTCTCTCCTCAAACTTTCCACCTCTCCTCCTCTCTTTTCACTCTCTCAGCTGAGCTTGACTTTGCTTCCTACTTCACTAAGGAAATGGAAATTATTAGAAGAGCATGTGCACAAGTTCCCAGCACAGCAGCTACCCTTCCCCCTGCATCTGGACCCGTGATACTCCACTTCCTCTCCAATAAGATGAATGAACTTATGTTCCTGGCCAACTGCAGCCTCTCCACTGCGTGCTAGATTCTATCCCCTCTCAAGAACAGGCTGTGGCAATTCTCCCCTCTCTACCACATCACCAGCTTTCTCCTGTTTACTGCATCATTCCCATCAGCATACACATGTGCTACTATTTCTTCGATATTAATTAGTAAGAGTTGCTTCTGGGCTGATGCCTGTAATCCCAGTGACTCAGGAGGCTGAGATAAGAAGACTGCTTGAGGCCAGGAGCTGAAGACCACCAGCCTGAGCAACATAGTGACACCCTGTCTCTAGAAAAAAAGAAAATGTACCTGGGTATAGTGGTGTGTGAGCCTGTAGTCCTAGCTGCTCGGGAGGCTGAGGTGGGAAGATTGCCTGAGCCCAGGAGTTCAAGGCTGCAGTGAGCTATGATTGTGCCACTGCACTCCAGCCTGTCTATGCTCTGCTCAGTACTCCAGCCTTAAAAAAAAAAAAAAAAAAAAAAAAAAAAAAGCCTGGGCATGGTGGCTCACACCTGTAATCCCAGCACTTTGAGGCTGAGGCAGGCAGATCACGAGGTCAGGAGTTTGAGGCCAGCCTGATCAACATGGCGAAACCCCGTCTCTACTAACCATACAAAACTTAGCCGGGTGTGGTGGCAGGCGCCTGTAATCTCAGCTACTCAGGAGGCTGAGGCAGGAGAATCGCTTGAACCCAGGAGGCGGAGGTTGCAGTGAGCCGAGAGACTCCATCTCAAAAAAGAAAAAAAACAATAAAAATAAAAAGTTGCTTCTGTTTATTGTCTCTAATTTTTCTGCTTCTATTCTCCCATGAACTTACCCAATCAGGCCTCATCTGTCTACCAAACTGCAACTACCCTAGTCACAAAAGCTCTCCAACATTTGCCAAGTCCAGTGATCACTTCTCAGTCCTTAGGGGCAGCATTTGACATGTTGATCACTTTCCCCTTGAAATACTTTACTCCTTGGCTCCCACAATACCCCATTCACTTCTTTTGACTTCTTTTATTATTTTAAAGAGATAGGGTCTTGCTATGTTGCCCAGGCTGGAGTACAATGGCTATTCACAGGCTCAAGCATCACAGCACACTAGAGCCTCAACCTCCTGGCTCGGCCTCCCAAGTAGCTGGGACTCCAGGTGCGCATCACCATGCCCAGCTGTCTCTTCTCTTTTTGAGAAAGGGTCTCTCTCTGTTGCCCAGGCTGGAACGCAGTGGCACCATCATAGCTCACTGCAACCTTGCCCTGGGCTCAAGCGATCCTCCCCCCTCAGCCTCCAGAGTAGCTTGGACTACAGGTGTGCACCACCATGTCTGGATAATTTTTTTTTCTTTGAGACAGAGTCTTGCTCTGTCGCCCAGGCTGGAGTGCAGTGGCATCATCTTGGCTCACTGCAACCTCTGCCTCCCAGGTTCAAGCCATTCTCCTGCCTCAGCCTCCAAAGTAGCTGGGATTACAGGTGCCCGCCACCTCGCCCGGCTAATTTTTGTATTGTTAGTAGAGACGGGGTTTCACCCTGTTGGCCAGGCTGGTCTTGAACTCCTGACCTCCGGTGATCTGCCCACCTCAGCCTCTCAAAGTGCTGGGATTACCGGCATGAGCCACTGCGCCCGGCCTAGCCTGGCTAATTTTTAAATTTTTCGTAGAGACGGGGTCTTGGTATACTTCCCAGGCTGATCTCAAACTCCTAGGCTCAAGCAATCCTCCCACCTCAGCCTCCCAAATCGCTGGAGTGACAGGTGTGAGCTACTGTGCCCGAGCTGGCTTCTCTTTTTTTTTGAGATGGAGTCCCACTTGGTTTCTCTTTTTGAGCACTCTTTCTTGTCCCATTTGCTGGGTCCTCTTCATTTTCCCAACTTCCAAGTGTTGAAGTGCCCCAAAGTTTAATCCTTAAACCTCTTTTCTATCTACTCTCACTTTCTACGTGGTCTCCTTTAGTGTTTCAGGACTTCAAAGCCATCTATATGTCGATAACTCCCCAGTTTATATCTCAAGCCTGAACCCGTCTCCCTCCTGATCTGTGCATCCAACTGTCTACTAGACATCTCCATCTGGTGTGCGTTAGGCACCCCACTTGCCTGTCGCCAGCAGTCTTGGAGGTGTACCCTGCCCTCTACTTCAAGCTACTCCTGCAAACTTCCTCACCTCACCTCAGATGCCCTGACTCAGGACACAAACCTTAGTGTCATCCTCAATTCCTTTCTTTCTCCCATAACCCACATCCAGCCTGTCAGCAAATCTTCTTGGCTATATTTCCAAACGATCAACAGAATTCAGCCATTTCCCTTGACCTTTCTCTCTGTCTCTGACTGCTACCAAGATCTAAGCCACCACCAGTTCTCACCTGGGCTATTGAAATAGCCTCCCAACCTGTTTCTTGCTTCTGTCCTTGCCCACCTGCACTCTGTTCTCACCACAGCTGCCAACAATCTTGTTAAAACATAAGTCAAATAGTGTTATTCCTTTGTTCAATCCATCTGCTCCATTTTCTCAGAGTAACACTCGAGTTGTTCTTAAGACCTGCAAGGTCCAACATGCTCTGCGTCCTGGACTTCACATCTCCCATTGCTCTCACCCTTGGTCACTGTATTAGTCAGGGTTCTCTAGAGGGACAGAACTAATAGGATAGATGTATCTATGAAAGGGAGTTTATTAGGGAGTATTGACTCACACGATCGCAGGGCAAAGTCCCATGACAGTCTGCTAGTTGAGGAGCAAGGAAGCCAGTCTGAGTCCCAAAACCTCAAAAGTAGGGAAGCTGACAGTGCAGCCTTCAGTCTGTGGCCAAAGGCCCAAGAGCCCCAGCAAACCACTGGTCTAAGAGTCCACTAAGTACAAGAGTCCAAAAGCTGAAGAACTTGGAGTCCGATGTTCAAGGGCAGGAAGCATCCAGCATGGGAGAAAGATGAAGAACAGAAGACTCAGCCAGTCTGCTCTTCCATCTTCTCCCACCTGCTTTTTTCTAGCCACAGTGGCAGCCAATTAGATGGTGCCCACTCAGATTGAGGGCGGGTCTGCCTCTGCCAGTCACTGACTCAGATGTTAATCTCCTTTGGCAACACCCTCACAGACACACCCAGGAACCACACACTTTGCATCCTTCAATCCAATCAAATTGACACTATTAACCATCACAGTCGCTCTATTCCGGCAGCGTGTCCAGCACATGTCTACCTCAAGGCCTTTGGACTTGCTTCTCATGCTACCTAGATTTCTTTTTCCCAGATGTTTATTTGCATGATTCACTTCCTCACTTTCTGCAGATTTTTTTTTTTTTTCGTCAAAGCCACCTCCTCTGTAGACTTTGAGCAAAGTGGATTACACACCATCATATGGGCGGGCCTCATTCAATCAGCTGAAGGCCTTGGGGAAAAAACACGACCACAGTCCCCCCAGGAAGAAGGAATTCCACTTCCAGTCTGCGTTTAGACTCCAGCTGAAACATCAACTCTGCCCTGGGTCTCCAGTCCTCTGGCCTGCCCTGCAGACTTCAATCTCTCTTTCTCCCCACCACCTCATTTTTTCATCCTATTGGTATTTTCTGTTTCTCTGGAGAACCATGACTAATACAGATTTTGGTTCCCTGGCCAACTTATGTAGAATATAAACATCCATCCCCTGAGGCCAGCACGGAGGCTCATGCCTGTAACCCCAACACTGTGGGAGGCTGAGGTGGCAGATCATTTGAGGTCAGGAGTTCGAGACCAGCCTGGCCAACATGCTGAAACCCCACCTCTACTAAAAATATAAAAATTAACCGGGCGTGGTGGCGGGCGCCTATAGTCACAGCTACTTAGGAAGCTGAGGCAGGAGAATTGCTTGAACCTGGGAGGCAGAGGTTGCAGTGAGCAGAGATCGTGCTGCTGCACTCCAGCCTGGGTGACACGGCGAGATTCTGTCTGGGAAAAAAAAAATCCATCCCCTGACATTTCATATCCCTTTTCCTGTTTTCTTAGCATATATCACTATCTAAAATACTACATATCTTACTCATTTATTTTGTTTATTGTCTGTATATTACCAGAATGTCACTTATATAGGAAATTTATCCATTTAGAGATTCTAGAGGCTCAGGAGTATATAATGAAACTAGCAGTTACATGTTACCATATGTCTAATGTGTAGTAGGTGCTGTTTTTGCTATTTTTTAAACAAATGAATGAATAACTAACTAAATGTATGAATGCTTGGTTGCTTGACTGGATGAGTGGATGAATACTGGTAACATGGCCCCCAAAATGTCACCCACTCAAGCCTACAGAGGTTTGAATCAGGCATGAGAAAATGCCCAATACCACTGTTGGACTGAGGCGACTTGCTGATGAAGCATGACATGACTTATTGTGACTTTAACAGCGTGACTGAGTCACAGAATGTGCCCTTTTAATGTATTATTTTATTATTTACTTATTTATTTTTTGAGACAGGGTGTCAGCCTGTTGCTCAGGCTGGAGTGCGGTGGCACAGTCACAGCTCCCTGCGGCACTGACCTCCCTGGCTCAAGGAATTCTTCGTCTCAGCCTCCTGAGTAGCTGAGACTACAGGTATGTGCCACCACACCCAGCTAATTTTTAAATTTTTTTAGTAGAGATGAGGTCCTGCTATGTTGCCCAGGCTGGGAATATGCGTCTTTTGTTTGTTTTTGTTTGTTTGTTTTTTTTTTTTTGAGACAGAGTCTTCCTCTGTTGCCCAGGCTGGAGTGCAATGGCATGATCTCGGCTCACTGCAACATCCGCCTCCCGGGTTCAAGTGATTCTCCTGACTCAGCCTCCTGAGTGACTGGGATTACAGGCATGAGGGTAATTTTTGTATTTTTAGTAGATATGGAGTTTCACCATATTGGCCAGGTTGGTCTCGAACACCCGACCTCACATGATCCACCTGCGTCAGCCTCCCAAAGTGTTGGGATTACAGGTGTGAGCCATTGCGCCTGGCAAAATATGCCCTTTTTAAAGGCCCATTCTGAAGAGGGAGGAGTTGGCTACAGAATAGGATACTTGCCAATGAGGCAATTAGCAAATATTTGTTGAGCACCTGCTGTATGCTTGAGACAAAAGAAAAAGCATTTATTTGAAGCATTTTACTGGCCCCTTCCTATGAAGTAGGCACCGCTGAGAACCAAAGGTGACGGAAACAAGGGCCCTTGACCTCAAAGAGCTGCCACTCTAGACAGGAAGACAAATTCTACACCAACAATCCAGATACATAACGGTGCAAGATGGTAGTGGTAATGGAGACATCCCAATGAACTAAACATAGCATCCACTTTTATAACAAGTGTGGGATATGGGGGTGGCAGGGGCTGGTCAGGGTGCAAGCCATCCAGGCAGGGGGCACCCCATGCGCAGACGTGAGGCTGGACCTACTTGACTCAGGAGCAGCTGGACAGCCCAGCTGTGTGGAGGGAGGTTTTCTTCTTCTTTTTTGGAGACAGGGTCTCGCTCTGTTGCCCAGGCTGGAGTGCAGTGGTGCAATCACGCCTCGATGCAGCCTCCACCTCCTGGGCTCAAGCAATCCTCCCACCTCAGCCTCCTGAAGTAGCTGGGACTAAGGTATGTGCCACCAAGCCCAACTAATTTTTTAAATTTTTTGTAGAGAAGGGATCAAGCTTTGTTGTCCAGGCTGATCTTGAACTCCTAGGCTCAAGTGACCCACTCGCCTCAGCCTCCCAAAGTGCTGGGATAACAGGCAGGAGCCACTGCACTCAGCCGGTTTTCTTTGAGTGGGTGTTCTGGGGCTAAACTGAAATTATTTAGGAATAAAACCCTGCACTATCATTCACTCCTTCCAGGCTAGCATCAGGGAAAATTCTGAAATTTTTGGGTGGGCCCATATACCTCCCCCTCTCCCCTTTTTTCCTTTTTTGAGATGGAGTCTCACTCTATCACCCAGGCTGGAGTGCAGTGGTGGCTCACTGCAATCTCCACCTCCTGGATTCAAGTGATTCTCCTGCCTCAGTCTCCTGAGTAGCTGGGATTACAGGAGTGTGCCCCCATGCCTGGCTAATTTTGTATTTTTAGTAGAGGCGGGGTTTCCCCATGTTGGCCAGGCTGATCTCAAACTCCTGACTTCAGGTGACTGGCCTGCCTCGGCCTTCCAAAGTGCTGGGATTACAGGCGTGAGCCACTGTGCCCAGCTCCCCGTTTTTCTACCTCAGATGATTAATGCACCGGCGTTGTAATGAGGTTTGAGGGAGGCACATCTCACACAGTGTCATGAGAACCCACTCATCAACCTTACGAACCACAAAAAGGGTCTATCCCTCTGTTTTGGAGAGGCATCATGGCATAATAGAAGACCACTGGCCTAAGGGCCTAAGGTCAAAATATCTGACTGTTAGCCAGAGCTTTACCACTTTTTTTTTTTTTTTTGAGACAGCGTTTTGCTCTGTCACCCAGGCTGCAGTGCAGTGGTGCTATCTCGGCTCACTGCAACCTCCACCTCCCAGGTTCAAGTGATTCTCCTGCCTCAGCCTTCCGAGTAGCTAGGCTTACAGGCACCTGCCACCACACCTGACTAACTTTTGTATTTTTAGTAGAGACAGGGTTTTGCCATGTTGGCCAGGCTGGTCTTGAACTCCTGACTTCAAGTTATCCACCTACCTCGGCCTCCCAAAGTGCTGGGATTACAGGTGTGATCCACTGCACCTAGCCTACCACTTAATAATTATGTGATTTGGAGCAATTCATTTGGCTGCACAAAGCCTCAATTTCTTCATCTAATAAATGGAGAAAATAATGTCAACCCCATAGTCATCTCACAGGACTTCTGTGAGGGCCACATAAGAAGATGCTTGTGAAGACACTACATTAATTTGTAGTTCTGTACAGTTTTTGAGGGTTAGTGTTCTCACTGTGAACTCTTTTACAAACTTCAGAGTATAAACAGGTCACGTCTGTTTCATTTTTCCATCTTCAATTAAGATAGATTCAGGCATGGTTGGGTGTGGTGGCTCACACCTGTAATCTCAGCACCATGCGAGGCTGAGGCGGGTGGATCACTTGAGGTCAGGAGTTCGAGACTGGCCTGGCCAATGTGGTGAAACCCCATCTCTACTAAAAATACAAAAAAAAATTAGCCTGGTATGGTGGTGCACGCCTGTAATTCCAGCTTCTCGGGAAGCTAAGGCAGGAGAATCGCTTGAACCCAGGAGGTGGAGGTTGCAGTGAACCGAGATCACACCACTGCACTCCAGCCAGGGAGACTCCGTCTCAAAAAAAAAAAAAAAAAAAAAAAAGGATTCGGGCCGGCATATGCCTGGTGGTCAGGAAATCCACTGGCAACCTCTCAGGCTCCTCCGTACTCCTCCAGGCAGCCAGAGAACATTGCAGGCCTTACACAGCCCACACAGAAGATCCTAGCTGACTGCTGCCTGGTGCTGGCATTGCTGTGGTTGGTCCTTTCTGCCTTCCAGTGTTACGAAGAACATTGGTCTCCCGTGGCTGCCGATCAATGTTGTTACTCTTGCTGCTGTGAAGTTCCCGGACTCAGCTCCTATCCCAGGCCAGTGTGTCCCCACTCTCTCTGTGATTTGCTCAACCAAGGGTACTCGACTCATGGCACATGGACATCCATAGGTCATAGGTTTTTTTTCTTTTTTTTTTTTTTTTGTAGAGATGGGGGTCTCGCTATGTTGCCCAGGCTGGTCTCAAACTCCTGGACTCAAGCAGTCCTCGTGTCTCAGCCTCCCAAAGTGCTGGGATTACACATGAGAGCCACTACACCCAGCCTGCATTAGTCTGTTCTCACACAGCTATAAAGAACTACCTGAGACTGGTTAATTTATGAGGAAAAGAGGTTTAATTGACTCCTAGTTCTGTAGGCTGTACAAAAGCATGGCTAGGAGGCCTCAGGAAACTTACAATCATGCAGAAGGCGAAGGGGAAGCAAGCACGTCTTACCACGGCAGAGCAGGAGAGCAAGTGAGTGCAGGGGGAGCGGGGGCAAGTACCACACTCGTAAACCATCAGATCTCACGAGAACTCACTATCATGAGAACAGCATGGGGGAAATCCACCTCCATGATCCAATCACCTCCAACCAGGTCCCTCTCTTGACATGTGAGGATTACAATTTGACATGAGATTTGGGTGTGGACACAGAGCCAAACCATATCACAACCTATAGGTCACAGTTCTTTGTGTCTGGTCCCATCAGTCACACAAGTTTGTCCGTTCCAGTGCCCTGATATCTTAGAAGTGCTGGACCCAGGATGGTCCAGGTATCTATATTTTGTGAAACTCACAACTATTGCCCCTTTTCCAGTCCTAGGGAGTTCAACAGCACCAGAGGGCTCATCCTATATCCCCTAAACACAATACAGAGATCACACCCTCTCTGAGGACAGATTGTCTTCTCCACTAACTACTGCCCCAATCCAACAGGCAGTTTCTCTCCTTTGACCCTTCAAACACAAGAGACTCCTTTCTGGATCCCAGGACTCAGTTTCCTCCAATGCACTCAGCTTTTCAAACACACCGCAAGCTTATTTATGTTACACTTCCTCCCCCTTTCTGTTTTGAGAATTATCTTAAGGTGGCTAAGGTGATAGATACCAGTGTCCAAAACCTAAGTTTATCTGATGTGAGGACATTGAGATATAGATATCTATAATATCTATTTATCTATCTATCGTCTCATGGCATACATCTTAATCCATTAAATGATGAACTTTCTGAAACGCACTCTGCCCAAGCCTACATTCACAAACAGACTATGTGAGAAGTCTTTTATGGTCTGCTTCCTGGTGCAGAGACATCGTTGTATGGCAATGTTCTTGCTCTCCTTCTGCTGTCAGTCTGTGAGTGAATATCTCAAATTCTGGATCAATATCCCTGCCTTTTGCTGTCCTCTTTCATCTAATTCCCTATTTTCAGTGAAACTGGATAACAAAATTTGCCAGAGTAATGTACAAATAAAACATTGGTAAGTATTTAGCTCGGTAAATATTTGTTAAGTAAATGAATTGGGTGTTCAGTGATCTCTCGGGGGCTTCTCTCATAGGCCAAAGTGCATGAGTGTTGTAACAGTAATTTCGGTGGCTGAGGCCTCTTTTGCCTCTGCCAGGGAGAGTTATATTCCACGGAGTTGGGGTTGCCAGGAGAGTGGCTTTCAGAAAAGTGCAGCATTGCAGATCTATTGTTTTCCAAAAGCAACAATTGTGAAAAAATTAAAAAGTAGTTTTGGACCACGAATCAGAGACCAAGGTTCTGTAGCCTGGCCAATAGCTGTCAGAGTGACTTTGGCAAGTCAACCACCTCTCTGGGTCTCTGTTTTCTAGCTTTTAGTAAAGTCACATTGGATTAGTAGTTGTTAACTATTTTTGGTTTGCAAATTCCTTTGCAAACCTGATTAAAAAAAAATGAGCCCTCTTTCCATCTCCACACATATACACAAAACTCAGAGGCCGGTTTTTTCATGACCTCTCTATAACCTATTCCAAGAGCCCCAAGTTAAGTCCCTAATGTCGTGCCTTCGATGATCACCATAATTTCCTCCAATTTTGAATGATAGAAATTTCAGAAATTGCAATGTGTGACTTAGGGAAATTTTGAAGGGTGTAGAGTTGTTCTCAGAGCTCCTCAATTTTATGACCTCAGGAAACTATTCAAAAACCCCATCCTAAATATAATGTTTTAAATGTAAAGTGTGAAGTATGTTTCCCTACTGTGAGCCCAACTACAATTGTTGGCTCTTTGAGGTAATTTGTACATAATAAAAAGGAGTGTGCAGTATATTTTAACATGGTAATCATATAATAAAGTAGTTTACCTATTGTTCCTGAAACACCTGATTAATTTACTTTTATGGGGGTATGTTTCAGAAGCAAGACAAATCAGTGGGAGACCGTGAAAGTGGCTGAGTGGTTACTAACTCATAAGCTTCTCTGTCGTCTGTCCCTCCCGACCCCCGCCACCATCCCTCCCCACTGCTGCCAACGTACCAAACTCAACCTTAACCCACCTATGAGTTCCTTTCCAGGTTCACAGATCCAGTAACTGCCTGACATTTTACGATGCCCCTACCCACTGGGCCCCCAGATGCTGAAACAAGGGTTTGGCAAACCAGTTGGTTCGGTTAAACCAATCAGGTTTGACCAATGACCCCACTCAGGTGGCCTTGACCTCATCTCATATGTTCCAATTGGTTCTTCATGAAAGCTAGTGGGAGTCATTTCCAAGGGTTGCCAAGAGAATCTAACTTACTATAGCAAGAGTAAAGAAAGGCCACAGATAAAACCAAGACTCATGTTTCAGAACGCAAACCAGAAAATGGAAGCAAAAGATCCTATCTTTGGACCACGGGAATGAAGACAAGAAAATCTGCAGAGAAATAGATGCCTGTGATTGAAGCAGTTCCTCAGTAATCGACACTAATCAGGGCAATGTTAGAATGGAATAATGTAGAATTCAATAGAAATGTATATTACATCCATTGGGAGCCAGATGACTTCATCACAGCTAATGTTATTACAATGAATATAAAAGGAAGTAATGATTCACCATTTAGTTACTTTCCTCCCTTCCCCCAACACCTTTTCTTCAGCTTTAACAAACTGGTCTGAAGCCAACTGCGACATCAGTTTAGTAATGACTTTAAGCACCATTTACGCTGCTATCATGGCAATTTAAATTGTCACTTTCTATTAAAAGGTCTACCTTAGAATGGTTTTAAGTGAAAGCGTTCCACACTGACAGTGCAATTAAACAAGAAAAAAAATCCTTTCTTGGAATGTCAGTGCAAACGCATTTTAAATAGTGGTTCAGCAGCGCCTTGCTAATTTAAACTACAGTATTGCTTTCTACTAAAGAATAGAAACTGATTTGGGCTTTTTTCCCTCCCTGTACTGTGTGACAGTTTGAATTGGCACTGTGTCCCAGTCAAAGCCCTGATGTGCCAATGGGGTCCCTGAACCTAAAGTGTATCCCTCCCAAGGCAGGCATTAAACAGAAATAATTTCCCCTTGTGAAGGGGAAGCTTCACCTTTCACAGCATTTGCTTTTAAAATTGCCCTTTTCTGATTCAACTTGCGTTTCTCAAACTGTGGTCTCACTTGCTCATCAGGGAGAGAATGGAGAGGTATGGGGGACCTACTTTATTGAGATGACAACTTTCTGAATCAAAAGTGGACAATCAGGAGGCCAAGGTGGGTAGATCACCTGAGGTCAGGAGTTCGAGACCAGCCTGACTAACATGGTGAAACCCCATCTCTACTAAAAATACAAAATTAGCCAGGTGTGGTGGCACATGCCTGTAATCCCAGCTACTTGGGAGGCTGGGGCAGGAGAATCGCTTGAACCTGGGAGGCGGAGGTTGGTTGCAGACAGCTAAGATTGCGCCATTGCACTCCAGCCTGGGCAACAAGAGCGAGACTCCATCTCAAAAAATACAATACAATACAATACAATAAATAAAGGACAATCAACTAGAGAAAATTTAGTGTGGAAAAGAATTCTGAGTACGGGTGTATGAGTTTTTCTCTTTCAGATTTCTAAGTTTAGATCCTGAGGCGGTTTATGCATTTCGCCAACCTCCTCCCTTCAATTCAGCTGAGGAAAGACCCTTCAGGCACTTTCATCTTTGAATACATTTTAACACAGAAAACGGTAAGGGAGCGCAACTGTTGAACGTGCCAGTACAAAATAACACGTTTTATCTACCTCATTTGCTTTCTGCACCCCTGTAGACCCAATAGTCCATAATTCCCAGGCATTTGGCTTAGATAGATTCCAGCTATCAGAGAGAATAACACAATTACATTCTTAGGTGTGGGTGCCTTAAATTAGAAGTTGAAGAATATTTGAACAGCAGGAATGGCTGGCATTTTCTTTTAATGGTCTTGAAGCGTTTCCAGCCTGACAGAACCTTATGTCATGAGCAATAGCTCTGAAGCACACTAGGCTCACCAGAAGTAAACGAGGCATAACATTTAAGTTGCTTCTGTTACATTCTCAATTGATATCGTTATTGCTCTGAAGGACACCGAGATAGCATCTTGAGAAAAGTGTCCCAATGATGGTTATCGAGATGCAATTTTTTATGTCTACACAATTACATTTCTAACTTCGCCATATTCCACACTCGACTGCCACGGAAAAGATGATCGATGTAAACTCAGTCCTCACAAGAATAATACATAAGCTACTGGGATCGAAACTCATTTTTATTTTACAAATTAGGCAAACTTTCTTTCAGTTCCATTTTCTTCCGTTAATATAACGCATTAGTATTTAAGCCCAGGGCAGCTGGAAACAGAAGAAATGGCCTGCTGATTTGGAGGCTGACCGGGGCTAGGAAAGGGTCACCTCAGAAAGTAGTATTCCTTTTTTTTTTTTTTTCTATTTTCTGGTAGAGATGGAGTTTCGCCATGTTGCCCAGGCTGGTCTCGAACTCCTGGGTTCAAGTGATCCTCCCACCTCAGTCTCCCAAAGTGCTGGGATTACAGGCATGAGCCACTGTACCTGGCCAGAAGTATTCCTTCTTGAAAAGTAAAGGTGAAGGGAAGGGAGACAGACCCAGAGAAATAGTCTTTCGAGAAAGGCACATGGAGGTTTGAAATCAAGGTGTTGGCAGGGCCAAAAGCTCCAGAGAAGATTCTTTCTTTGCTTCTTTCTAGCTTCTGGCGGTTGCCAGCAATTCTTGGCATTCCTCAGCATTCAGTTGCATCACTCCAGTGTCTTTCTCCATCTTCACATGGTCAGCATCCCTCTGTCTCTCTTTCTCCTTCTCTTGTAAGGTGCCAGTCATATTGGATTTAGTGCCACCCCTCCCCAACCCAGTATCACCTCATTTTAACTGATTTCATCTGCAAAAACTATTTCCAAATAAGGTCTGAGGTTCTGGATTGATATGGTTTGACTGTATCCCCACCCAAATCTCATCCTGAATTGTACTTCCCATAATCCCTATGTGTCATGGGAAGGACCAGGTGGAGCTAATTGAATCATGAAGGGGTGGGGGGTTCCCCCATCCTGTTCTCATGATAGTGAGTTCTCACGAGATCTGATGGTTTTATAACGGGCTTCCCCCTTCACTGGGAACTCATTTTCCTTCCTGATGTCATGTGAGGAAGGACGTGTTTGCTTCACCTTCTGCCATGATTGTAAAAAAGTTCACCATCTTAACCATTTTTAAGTGTACAGTTCAGTGCCGTTAAATACATTAATTTTCCTGAGGTCTCCCAGCCATGCTAAATTGTGAGTCCATTAAACCTCTTTCCTTTATAAATTACCCAGTCTCGGGTATGTCTTTATTAGCAGTGTGAGAACAGACTAATACATGGGTAGACATGATATTTTGGGGGACACTGTCTTTTGGACCTCAGTTGGGACTTTCCATTTCTCTTTGGTAGATTTTATCAATTTCTTTTGATCTGTAGCCCAGTTCAGTGAGGTTCTTATTACTTTTCACAGTTGCTCCTCTAGGATCTTAGCTTTACAGATTTCATATGCATGCCTTCTATGTCTTTATCCACACGGCTGATAAAATATCAATTAATAAAAGTGTTGAATAGATTAGGGTCAACCTGGGGCATATCACTTTTGATCTCCTGGTACGGAAATAGTTTTTTAATCAACTAAGCAATCACTTATATATACTATCATCCAATTACATGTCTCCTTCCTGTCCAAAAGGACGTCACACACTTGGTTGAAACCAAGACACACGAAATATACAGCATCTTCTTAATTGATCAGTCTAGAAATTGCTGTCTCCTAAGCCACAATGAGATGCCACTTCTCACCTACTAGGATTTATAAGGAAAAAAAAATGAAAATAACAAGTGTTATTAAGGATGTGGAGAAATTGGAACCCTCATGCATTGTTGATGGGATTGTAAAATGGTGCAGCTGCTGTGGGAAATAGTTCGGCAGTTCCTCAAAAGATTAAACACAGAACTATCACATGACCCAGCAATTCTGCTCCTACGTATTTTCAGTTCAAAAGAATTGAAAGCAGGAATTCAAACAGCTATTTGTACCCCAATGTTCATAGCAGCATTATTCACAATAGCCAAAAGGTGGACACAACCTCTTGTTGTGTCTATCCACCAATGAATGGGCAAATAAAATGTAGCATATACCTATAATATCATTCAGCCTTAAAAAGGAAGGAAATACATGCTACAACATGGATGAACCTGGAAAACATTCTGCTTAGTGAAATAAGCCAGACATTCCACTTATATGAGGTGCCCAGGATAGGCAAAGTCATAGAGACAGAAAGTAGAATAGAGTTTACCAGGGGCTTGGAGGAGGGGGAAGGAGGAGTTATTGTTTAAAGGATACAGAGTTCTTGTTGGGGGTGATGGAAAAGTTATGAGTATAGATAGCGGTGATGGTAACACAACATTGTGAATGCCACTGAATCGTATACTTATGAGTGGTTAAAATGATAAATGTTACTTTATATTTTGCCACAATACAGTAAGCAGAAAAAATTGCCCCCCTGAAAAGAGATGCTTCCCCCACAAAAAAGAAAGTTAGTTGGTATAACTTCAAATGTGTACCTTGGGACCGTAGAGTTGGCAGAAAAGTTAGCACAAAACAAAGCTTTAGCTTTGCATCGAGGTATTATTTTAAAGCAGTTTCTTGGGAAATAATTTGATGAAAGCTTCATTTTTATGTTTTGGAAGTAAAGCAGTTTTTCCTTAGTCAGAAATTTTGTGGATTCAATTAAATCCACTACATGTATTGAAGAAAGTATGCACTGAAAGAATTAAAAGGCCTGGCCTCTGCTATCTTGGAGAATGCCCCAAATCCCAGTTGTTTTTTCCCTTTAAAAAATTGTGGTAAAACACACGTAACATAAAATTCATGGCTGGGCATGGTGGCTCATGCCAGCACTTTGGGAGGCTGAGGTGGGTGTATCACCTGAGGTCAGAAGTTTGAGACCAGTCTAGACAGTATGGTGAAACCATGTCTCTACTAAAAATACAAAAATTAGCTGGGTGTGGTGGCGCATGCCTGTAAGCTTAGATACTCGGGAGGCAGAGGTTGTGATGAGCCGAGATTGCGCCACTGCACTCCAGCCTGGGCAACAGAACGAGACTCTGTCTCCAAAGAAAAAAAAAAAAAAATCATCTTAACCATTTTTAAATGTATAATTCAGTGCCATTAAATACATTAATAATGTGCTACCGTCACTACCATTCACCTCCGTAACTCATTTTATCTTAGAAAACTGAAACTGTACACATTAAACAGTAACTCCCCATTCCCCCAGCCCCTGGCAACCACCATTCTGTTTTGAGACAGGGCATCACTCTATCACCCAGGCTGGAGTACAGTGGCGTAATCTTGGTTCACTGCAGCCTTGACCTCCTGGGATGAGGTGATCTTCCCACCTCAGCCTCCTGCATAGCTGGGAGTACAGGTGTGCCTCCCCACACCCAGCTAATTTTTTGTATTTTTGTAGAGATGGGGTTTTGCTATGTTGTTGAACTTCTGGGCTCAAATGATCCACCTGCCTTGGCCTCCCAAAGTGCTAAGATTACAGGCATGAGCCACCGCACCCGGCCACCATTTTTTCTGTGTCAATTAATTTACTCTAGATACCTCGTATAGGTGGAATCATGCAGTATTTGTCTTCTTGTGTCTGGCTTAGTAGAATGTCATCAAGGTTCATCCACGTTGTAGCATGTGTCCGAATTTCTTTCAAGGCTAAGGAATATTCCCCAGTTGACTTTAGATTCATTTGTCTTGTAGTATAAGGATGCAATTATTATTATATTCTGTCCTTACCCTTAGAGAATAACACCTTGTAGCACTTGATTGTGGGTTCTCTGGGGTGAGAAACCATGTGCTATTTATTTTAATCTGGCACTTGACACATTAATGCTTGCTGGATGGACAAATAGTTAAGAGATGTCAAAAGTAGACACCATGTGGCTCTTCTGGGCAGGACCTCATGGAATGCCCACATGGAGATGGGGACACTGATGGGTCCAGATTCTGACCTTGTTCTAAAGTTTCAGAATATGGTGATGCAACTCTAGAAAGCTGATTTCTGTTAGCTCGTGAGATTGTTTTGTATTTTATCACAACTTTGAGACATAATTCATATAATTTACTGATTTAAGATGTACAATTCAATAATTTTTAGTATATTCACAGACTTGTACAACCACCACCACAGTCAATTTTAGAACATTTTTGTCCCCTGTTAGAAGAAACTGGTACCTTTTGGCAGTCACTCCCCAGTCTCACCTCCCCCAGCCCCTGGCAACCACTAATGTGCGAAGTTCCATCTCCTAGATTTGCCTATTCTGGGTCGGGTGTGGTGGCTCACGCCTGTAATCCCAGCACTTTGGGAGGCCGAGGCAGGTGGATCACCTGAGGTCAGGAGCTCCAGACCAACCTGGCCAATATGGAGAAAACTTTTCTCTACTGAAAAATACAAAAGTTAACCAAGCATGGTGGTGCATGCCTGTAGTCCCAGCTACTCGGGAGGCTGAGGCAGGAGAATTGCTTGAACCTGGCAGGAGGAGGTTGCTGTGAGCCGATATCATGCCACAGTACTCCAGCCTGGGTGACAGAGACACTGTCTCAAAAATAAAATAAAATAAAAAATAAGAGGTTTGCCTATTCTGGACACTTAATATGGAATAATATGTGTCCTTTTGTGCCTGACATCTTTCACTTAGCATGTTTTCAAGGTTCATCTATGTTGTAGCAGTTCATTCCTTTTTAATGGGCAAATAATATTCCATCATGTGGCTATCCCAAGTTTTATTTTTCCATTCATCGTTGATGAATGTTATAGATTGAATTGTGCTGGCTTCCAAAAAAAAAAGTTATGTTGAAGTCCTAACCACCAGTACCTCAGAATGCGACCTTATTTGGAAATAGGGTTGTTGCAGATGTAATGAGATAAGATGAGGTCATATTGGAGCAGGGTGAGCTCTTAACCCAATATGACTGTAGTATCCTCATAAGAGAAGAGGGACAGAAACACATAGGGAATATGCCACGTGACGACAGAGGCAGAGGCTGGAGTTATGCAGTTGTAGGCCACGGAAGTCCAAGGCTTGCCAGTCACCACCAGAAATTGAAAGAGTCAGGGAAGGTTCTCCCCTAGGGCCTTCAGGGGTAGCATGGTCATGCCAGCCTTTGATTTTGGACTTCAAACTTACAGAACTGTGAGAGGATAAAGCTGTGTGTTAAGTCACCCAGTTTGTGGAATTTTGTTATGGCAGCCTGATATGGTTTGGATTTATGTCCCTGCCCAAATGTTTATGTTGAATTGTAATCCCCAGTATTGGAATAGGGGCTGGTGGGAGGTGATTGGATCATGGCGGCAGATTTCTTCCTTGCTGTTCTCGTGGTAGTGAGTGAGTTCTTGTGAGATCTGGCTGTTTAAAACAGTGTAGCACCTCCCCCTGCTCTCTCTTCCTCCTCCCCCGGCCACGGCCACGTAAGACAAGCCTGCTTCCCCTTTGCCTTCCTCCATGATGGAAAGTTTCCTGAGGCCTCCCCAGCCATGTTTCCTGTACAGCTTGCAGAATTGTGAGTCTATTAAGCCTCTTTATAACTTAACCAGTCTCAGGTAGTTCTTTATAGCAATTAATCCATTCTCATGAATGGATGAATACATAGCCCTAGGAAACTTACACAATGGGCATCTGGGTTGCTTCCAATTAGAGACTCAGTTTTAATATTATGTCTGCATTATGTGTGAAATAATGCTTTTGGATCAGTCAAGCACATCGTCTCAGTTAATTCACACAACAAACTTGTGAGGCAGGTATAATTCTCTCCAATTTCTCAATTAAACTAAGGCCTTGGCTGGGTACCGTGGCTCATGTCTGTAATCTCAGCACTTTGGGAGGCTGAGGTAGGCGGATCACTTGAGGTCAGGAGTTTGAGATCAGCCTGGCCACCATGGTGAAATCCCATCTCTACTTAAAAAAAAAAAAAAAATGCTAAGGCCCAGAGAAGATATTAAAGGGCCAAGCTAGGATTTAAATCCAGGTCTTCTGATTCTAGGTTTAACGCTCAACAAACCAGAATGCCAAGAAAGTAACTTACAGTAGGAGAGGCAAATGGGTAAGAGAGTATATCTTTCCCTGAGAAAGATATAGCAATGACAATAGCTAGCATTTATTGAGTATTTACTAAGTGCTGGGCACTGTGCTAAATACCTTTTTACATGTGGCAAACACTGCTAGTTGCCTACATGTCTTCCTCTTCTTCCTAAGAGAAACCCGAGCTACCCAATGTTTCAATGATACCAGCTGAAAATTTCATTTCCCAGCGTTTATTGCAACCAGAGCTGATCAAGTGTCATATCTTTAGGCAATATAATTTCTGTGGAAGTTGCAGTGAATTTCCAATGTGGCAGAGATAGTTAGCAGTACCCCCAAAGATTCATGTTCGCTTTCCATGGCATAGAGATGCTACTGGGAAGAACTGCCCATTTGGGGACTATATTTTCTGGCTCCCTTTGAATCTATGTGGACCCATGTGACTGAAGTCTGGCCAATAAAATGTGAGCCAAAATATACCTTGATTCTAGACCTGATTCATAAACCTTCCTACACAATTCCCCACGCGCTCTCTCTCCCCGCATCTGCTGGCAACACATTCATGCCTATTATGACCCTGGAAGCCACATCTTCTAAACTGGTCCCTGCAGGACCACACTGAGCAGAGCTACATCCCGTCCTCTCCCCATAACTCCCGCTCCCTGCTATCAATTGGCCTTGGCAAGAGTGAGAAATAAATTTCTATTGTGTTAATCCACTGATGAGTAGGGCTTGTTTGTTTTAGCACTTAGCCTACCCTGCCTTAAACATCTGGGAAAGCTTTTGCTTTCTTGATTCAGTCATCACCCCTCCTTCCTTTTCCCTGCCAGAAATACAGACATGATGGCTAAGCCTGCAGCAGCTATGTTGGGATCATGAGAGAAAGGTCAGGGAACTACAAAGACCTCAGCTCTGAAATCTTTGAGCCCCTTCTCCAAGGCCAGTGACCACCTACCTCTGGGCTTTCTTGTCGGTGAGAAAAAATCATCTCCTGATCTGAGGAAGCCACTATTTAGTCAGAGATTCTGTTGCTCACAATCAAACACAATTCCTAACAGATAGACTACATTGTTCACCCAACTCCTCACAGGCAAGCACTATTCACATTCCTAATTTAACTAGGAATGTTAATTTCTAAATTTAATTTCCTAAATTCAATTTCTAAGAAATTAAATGTTTTGTTGATGATCACATAGCTAAGTAAGAGACAGAAACAAGAGTATATTTGTCTGTTCTCACGCTACTAATAAAGACATACCCAAGACTGGGTAACTTATAAAGAAAAAGAGGTTTAACAGACTCACAGTTCCACACAGCTGAGGAGGCCTCACAATCATGGTGGAAGGCGAAGGAGGAGCAGAGGCATGTCTTACATGGCAGCAGGTGAGAGAGTGTGCAGGGGAATTGCGCTTTATAAAACCATCAGATCTTGTGAGACTTATTCACTATCATGAGAACAGCATGGGAAAATCCCACCCCCATGATTCAATTACCTCTCACCGGGTGCCTCCCATAATACATGGGGAGCTACAATTCAAGATGAGATTTGGGTGGGGACACAGCCAAACCATATCACAGGGCTCTAACCATTAGGCTGCAAATATTAACCAATGTGCCATATTGATTTTTTCTAGTTTTTTCCTAAAAATGCCTATTGTTCTATCTTGCATGGCATCATTACATAAGATCTTGAAATCAGAAACCCAAATTCAACCACTTATTTTTTAATTCAAATATATTTATGGGTATATTTTCAAGCAGCAATGTTAGAAGATAATGCTTCACACAGCTGAGCATAAGGACGGAGAAACAATCCGCAATCTTAGAAATATATCACCATTTGAACTTGCCATATTAGCAATGAAGTAAGATTGATTGCATTACAAAAGAATCTCTTGGTGGCTAAGTCATTTGGTTTGCAACAGGACTAAAAGGTAACAATTTAAAAGAATCCAAACTTTCATATTTATTATATACTTATTTTCTTTTTTTGAAACAGGGTCTCCATTTGTTGCCCAGGCTGGAATGCAGTGGTACGATCATGTCTAGCTGCAGCCTCAACCTCCCAGGCTCAAGTGATCCTTCCACTGCAGCCTCCTGAGTAGCTGGGACTATAGGCGCATGTCACCACACCCAGCTAATTAAAAACATTTTTTTGGTAGACACGGGGTCTCCCTATTTTGACCAGGCTGGTTTTGAACTCCTGGGCTCAAGTGATCTACCCGCCCCTGCTTCCCAAAGTGCTGGGATTACAGGTGTGAGCTTCTGTGTCCTACCGTTATTCTTTTCTTAATCCAATTCTTCCTTAGAAATAATGTATCACACTTTGATGCTTTAAAATATACTATTTCTTTCCTTGATTTAATTCTCTTCTTTCAGTGGCATAAAAGTACTTATCATCTTCGCTTCTTTCTCTCACATAGAGTGCCTGTTCTACATCTGCTGTCCTCCAGGAATTAAATAACCAGCTTATAAGCCTGGGATCCCCTGGATGTAAACTGACTATAGGGGACAAACAGAAAAGACACCCAGGAGGAGGCTAAGTGGGTGGCTCACGCCTGTAATCCCAGAACTTTGGGAGGCTGACGTGGGCAGGTCACTTGAGGTTAGGAGATCGGGACCAGCCTGGCCAACATGGTGAAACCCCACCTCTACTAAAAATACAAAAATTAGCTGGGCTTGGTGGTGTCTGCCTGTAATCCCACCTACTTGGGAGGCTGAGGCAGGATAATTGCTTGAAGCTGGGAAGCAGAGGTTGCAGTGAAACATGATCACGCCACTGCACTCCAGCTTGGGTGACAGAGTGAGAATCTGTCCCCCCAAAAAAGACACCCAGGAGGGTGTGAGGATGAATATGCCCCAGTAAACAACTTGACTCCTCTAGGGGATATATTTTGGGGTATCTACCTAGCCAAAAAACCAGTGATTACCCCTGTCACCAGGAATTCTCTCTCCAAACTCCGTCACCACACCCCCAGTTTTCAAAGTGATACCCCTTGTAGGGTGTTTGTACGTTCATTCCCACCTCATTGGCTACAGAAAATTGCCTGGCTTCAGCATCTAACCCAAGGGCAACTAAAAATCTCTTTTCCAGGAAATTTGGAAGTTTAATTCTATGACATTCAAAGTCCATCTGGGTTTTAGGACAGCAGAGATGTAAAAGCTCAGAAATAGCGGCAGGTGTGCTGAAAGCTGAAATGCAGAGAGAAGAATTAGTCGTGCGGAGAAAAGCAAGATAAAGAGAAAGGAGAAAGAGAGAGGAAATACAATTCCCCAGCTTCCCAATAATATGAGTTTGATTTTAATCCCTTTCTAGGTCTTCACTGTGTAAGTTCCATAAGGCAGGCTAGTAGCCTTATAATGAATTCTCGCTTTGGTTAAGTTCACTTAAGTTGGTTTCTATATTTGTAGCCAGGGCCCTAATTGACACACGTTACAAGGATAGCTCCAGTGATAAATGTGTCAACAATAGCTAATGGATCTAGTAGATTTCTTAAGTAAAAGCTGATGGCCAGGCACGGTGGCTCAAGCCTGTAATCCCAGCACTTTCGGAGGCTGAGGCGGGTAGATCACGAGGTCAGGGGTTCAAGACCAGCCTGGCCCAGCTGGTGAAACCCCATCTCTACTAAAAATACAAAAATTAGCTGGGCATGGTGGCGGGTGCCTGTAATCCCAGCTACTCGGGAGGCTGAGGCAGAGAATTGCTTGAACCCAGGAGGCAGAGGTTGCAGTGAGCCAAGATCGTGCCACTGCACTCCAGCCTGGGCAAAAGAGCGAGACTGTGTCTCAAAACAACAACAACAACAAAAACACACACACTCACCAAAAACAAACAAAAAACAAACAACAAAAAAACCACACACACAAAAAAACCCCACAAAAACACAAAAATTAGCCAGCTGTGGTGGTGTGTGCCTGTAGTCCAAGCGGCTCAGGCGGCTGAGCCAGGAGAATGGCTTGAACCTGGGAGGCAGAGTTTGCAATGAGCTGAGATTGCACCACTGCACTCCAGACTGGGAGACAGAGCGAGATTCCATCTCATAAATAAATAAGCAGCTATTGTAAGGTTTCCAGTAGGAAAGTGGTCTATGAACCACCATATAGAAAGATTGACTGCTGGGTGTGGAATGGGGCAAGAGCAGGAGAGAGAGAGGCTGATACATTCGGGAGACAACTGCAGTACCAAGGTGGCAGGCGTTAATAGCTTGGATCAGGCAGGTGGCCGTGGGGGTGGTGAGAAGCGGGTGAATGTTAGTTATGCTTCAGAGAGAGAGAGAGCGCTGATTGGGAGGGATGAGGGAAAGGAAAGAATCAAAGAGGAATCCAAGTGACTGGCTTAACAAGCAGGTAGATTTGGGGACCATCTCCTGAAATGGAGAATACTGGACAAAGATGGTCAATTGGGATATTGGAAGTTTCTTTGTAGGCCCCCATTTTGGTGATTCCCCGCTGTTGTAGGTTGAGGAGAGAAAGAGAGAAGCCTAATTTACTCAAACAGGGAATGATATATGTATTAGAGAAGCCAGTCCATCGGGGGCAGTCTGAACTGGGCTGGGAATGTTTGGTATCTACAAGATAGTATGGGCTGAAAATTACATATGCGCCTCCCTGGGCAGAGAGGGAGGGGGAGGGGAGGCTGAGTGTGAAAAAGTGAGTTTGAGGCTTGCCAAAGATTATTTGTCATGGGTTCATTATCTCTGATTAAAGGAGAACAAATTCTACTTAAAAGGCAAGCAATTAGAAAATTAATTGACTTAACTGCAACGTACATACCCCATACACAACATATTGGTCTCAAAAGTTGTCTGTGGTTGTGATTTTCATAAAGCAGTGGCTCTAATCCTGGCTGTACATTAGAATCTCTTTTTTTAAAAGACGGAGTCTCACTCTGTCACCCAAGCTGGAGTGCAGTGGTGTGATCTTGGCTCACTGCAACTTCCACTTCCTGGATTCAAGCGATTCTCCTGGCTCAGCCTCCCAAGCAGCTGGGTCTATAGGCCTGTGCCGCCACACCCAGATAATTTTTATATTTTTAGTAGAGATGGGTTTTCACTATGTTGGCCAGGCTCGTCTTGAACTCCTGACCTCAGGTGATCCACCCACCTTGGCCTCCCAAAGTGCTGGCATTACAGGTGTGAGCCACCGTGCCTGGCAGTAATCTCTTGATGGCATTTATAAAACACCACCGCCCAGAATTTACCCCCGACCAGTGAATTGAAATCTTTAGGAGTAGGGTTCAATTACCAGTATTTTTCTTCCAAAGCTCTCCTCAGATTATTCCGACATATAACTATGGTGTGTGAAAACCATTGGTAAAAAGCAGTTTAAACATAGCTCATGTCATTTGAAAATGGCCATTTTGGTAAGCTGTTGCCCTTCAAGTAATAATTTTAAACTAAGCAGTACCTTGAACCAAGAAAAGACAATTTGTCTTGATTTTCTGAGTGCTTTTTCATACCACAATGTATTAAATGTGTCCATCATTCAATGGCAGTTTTTCACATGGAAATCTTAAAACGAAACTCACCAACCAATTCATGTTCAAGCTACTCAGTTGGTGGATGACCTAATGTATTACTTTTCAGCAGATCGATTCTACCAGAGATGGAATCATCACTGTGAAAAATGTCCTTGCTTTCCTCACCGGTGTTGAATGGCAGCTCCTGGTCTGTCTCAGTTCAGAACACTCAGTGGCTTGCAAAGCCAGCTGTTTTCATGGTCGACTGTTTCACACAGCTTGGTCAGAACCACATTAATGGGAACGCTGCCGCTGCTGAACTATGAAATTTCCTGATTAAGGAAATGAAAGGAAATAAGACACTAACTAGCACCTACACAGAGCACACAAACTTGGGGAGTTTTTTTTTTTTTTCTTTGGGAGAATTAAAAGCAGAAGATGCTGCTATTACAATTCCCTGAAATAAGATGACAGAACCAAGGACGAACATTTAACAGCTGTTTTGGAACTGATTCTGGGAATAAACAAAAAGCTGCCTATGGTTTCGCCACAGTTAAAAAGCACAGGCTCTGTGATTCATACATAGTCTATAGCATGTGAATGGAGCCAAAGGAATGATACCAAGAAAAGACAATGACAAAAAGGGAGGTTTAATCATCATGATGGTTGCAATTATAATTAAATGTTAACTTGAGAAGAGGATTGCTTCACTCTGCTAAGGACGCCAAGGATTTGAGGGGTGTCTACAGCAAGTGGACCAAAGGCTGTTGAAATTTCTCTCCCTACTCAAAGAACTTCAAACTTTAATCTATTAATATTTATAAAAGAGAGAAGGAAAATATTATTTTGATAGCTGGTATGAAAATTCTTAGGTTTCAATTCTCTCTCCTCCCTTCCCTTCTTCCCTCCAGGTCTCCCTCCCTCCTTTCTTCTCTCTCTTGCCTTCCTGCCTTACATTAAAAAAAAAAAGCCTGTTTAGAGTAGAAGCTGAGATGGCAAGGGGCCTAAGTATGAACAGAACCGCTTCGCATGAAACAAGGAAAGAAATTTGTGTTTTGAACCAGAGAGAGAAAAGTAAAATGAGAAAATGGAGTAAGAAAATGGGCTGAGGAATATGGGGTATACCCTGTAACCCCCAAATCTTCAGTAAAGTTCTAAACTCACAAAATGCTCACGGGGGCGGGGGGTAGTCAGGGATCTTGTGCAACAACCGGGAAAGGGTCTGACTTTTGGCAAGGGAAGGAATCAAGAACACATGCAGAGACAACAAATTAGGGCCATGAATTAGGGCCAGGATTTGCAGAAATTGTAGGAAGGGCTGTGGATCCTCATTGTCTATGACACCTGGGGTTTCAGCCAAGTTTACCTTAACCTCTGAAGGCCAGAGCGGCTTCATCTGGGATCTATTTGCAAGGATTTGAGAGAAGTTTCTTATACGGACACCGTCATCGGATTTATAGCCCACCCTAAATCCAGTTTTTCATTTAAGCTACATGGCTGTGAAGCCACGCTGTGGTTTTTCATTGAGTTCCGTACACTGAATTTTTTGAGTCACACCTGGAATCATCATCAAGTTTCCACGGGGCACAGGAATCTCCAGTGCACACTTCCCAATTCTGACTGCATGAGGAGTGGAAGAGGTTAGACAATATTCATTATCTGGCCAACCACATCAATCCATCCACCCATGAACTCAGCAAGCATACAGAGCACTTTCTATGTTTAAGGCATCACACTAGGCACTTGTCAACAAAGATGGACAAGACTTAGATCCCCATCTCAAGGAGCTTAGTCTAATGCCACCTGTAGTGCTGTTGAATTGTGCTCACCCAAAAAGATATGTCCAGGTCCTAACTCTGGTACCTATGAATGTGGCCTTATTTGAAAATATGGCCTTTGCAGACATAATTAAGGATCTCAGGATGAGATCATTCTGGATTTAGGGTGGGTTATAAATCTGATGACAGTGTCCTTATAAGAGACAGAAAAGGAAGACACAGATAAAAAGATGGCCAAGGGAAGATGGAGGCAGAGCGATGCATGCTGCTACAAGCCAAGCAAACTCGAGGGTTTTTCCTTTAAGCGATGTGGCTGCGAAGCCATGCAGTGGCGTTTCACCGAGTTCTGTGTACTGAATTTTTTGAGCCATACCTGGAATAATGATCAGGTTTCCACAGAGCACAGGAGTCTCTCATTTTTCCCGCAGAGGCCTTCAGAGGGAACCAGCTCTGCTGACACCTTGATTTTGGATTTCTGGGCTCCAGACTGCGAGAGAATAAATTTCTTTTTTTGCGGGGGTGGGTGGGTGGTGGGGAGACAGAGTCTTGCTCTGTTGCCCAGGCTGGAATGCAGTGGCGTGATCTTGGCTCACTACAACCTCTGCCTCCCAGGCTCAAGGGATTCTCACGCCTCAGCCTCCGAGTAGCTGGGATTACAGGTGCCCGCCACCACGACCAGCTAATTTTTGTGTTTTTAGTAGAGATGGGGTTTCACCATGTTGGCCAGGCTGGTCTCAAACTCCTGACCTCAGGTGATCTGTCCGCCTCGGCCTCCCAAAGTGCTGGGATTACAGGCATGAACCACTACACCCGGCAGAATTTGTTGCTTTAAGCCACTTAGTTTGTGGTTATTTGTTACAGCAGCACCTAGGAAACCAATACAGCAACTTGTACTGCAGTAGCTAGGTACCAGGCAGAAAGGGGTAAATGCCACAACAAAAGTATAAGATTCTTTGACAGTTCAGATGGAGAAGAATTGACTTAAACTTGGTGGGAGTGCAGGAGAGGAGGTGGTTCAGAGAGGTTTTATGGTGGTGGCAACATTTGGGCTGAATCTGAGGGAAAACATACGATTTTGACATTCAGAGATGGTGGTGTAATAAATTGGTCACATGGTTCTACTTAACTCCACTTATCTCATATAGAACATCAGTGTGGCTAACAAGGAAGCAGACAGCGCCCTCTGGTGCAAATGTGAAAACACTCCTTAACAGTATCACACCCATCCTCACTAAGTTTTTTTTTTTGAGACAGGGTTTCACTCTTGTCGCCCAGGCTGTAGCACAATGGCACGATCATGACTCACTGTAGCCTCGACTTCCCAGGCTCAGCTGATCTTCCCACCTCAGCCTCCTGAGTAGCTGGAACTGCAGGCACTCACCACTATGCCCAGCTAATTTTATGTTTTGTAGAAATGGGGCTTCACCATATTGCCCAGGCTGGTCTCGAACTCCTGGGCTCATGCCATCCTCCTGCCTTGGTCTCCCAAAGTGCTGGGATTACAGGTGTGAGTCATTGCGCCTGGCCGCTAAATAATTTAACAGCTTTATTGAGGTATAACGGATACACACAGACCTGCACATATTTAATACATAAAATCTCAAGTGTTTGAACCTACACAAACACCCATGATGCCATCATCTTGATGGTATCAACAGACATATCCAACACCTCCCAAAGTTTTCTTGTGTCCCTTTTGTCTTGTAGTAACCTCTTAAAACGAGATTGACCCTGTCACCCTGAAATGGAGTCTCCTTCTGTCGCCCAGGCTGGAGTGCAGTGGTGCAATCTGGGCTCACTGCAACCTCTGCCTCCCGGGTTCAAGCGATTCTCCTGCCTCAGCCTCCCAGGTACCTGGGATTACAGGCGTGCACCACCACGCCCAGCTAATTTTTGTATTTTTAGTAGAGACGGGGTTTCACCATATTGGCCAGGCTGGTCTCAAACTCCTGACCTCAAGTGATCCACCCACCTTGGCCTCCCAAAGTGTTAGGATTACAGGTGTGAGCCACTGCACCCAGCCCTGTTAATAGATTTTTAAGCACACGATACCATATTGTTAAGTGTAGGCACAATGTTGTGCAGCAGCTCTCTAGAATGTATTCATCTAGCAACCTGAACTTGAGGCCCACTGAACAGCAACACTGCATCTCCCCTACTCCTCAGTCCCTGGCAGCCACTATTGTATTCTCTGCTTCCTTGCTCTCTGCAGATCTGACTCTTTTAGATAGCCCTGGCTATGCCAGACACTGGGGTTCCCCTCTCTCCCCTGGAACTGTATTTCTGTTGAGTATCTGGGTCCAGTGAGATATTATGCACACTATTTACACTTTATTCCATGCCAAGGTGAAAAGGGGGGTTGCACCAAGCAGAAATCCCAAGAACTCCTGTCACTCTCCATTATATGGCCTGGACACTGGCCAAGCTCAAGAAGATAGCAGTCTATTATGCTCGTGCAAAGTAACTGCATTTTTTGCCATTAAAGTAACATCAAAAACCATAAATACTTTTGCCCCAACCTGATAGTTCCTTTTCCCTGGGCCCCCTCTGGTCTCTCCAAGGCAGAGAGCTCCTCCCTAGAAGAAAGTTCATCCAGTTCCATCTGACCACCCTGAGGAGTGGAGAATCCACTCGCAGGAGGAAGAAGAGAACTTTGATTTGTCCATCACTTCCCCGTGAGTACAGGGTGAAGGACCCCATTGTGTCACTGCCCTGAAACCCATATAGTCCCTCCCTGATATTGAGGGGAGAGGGTAACAGAAGAGGGCTGGAGGACGGCTTGGTGCAAACTGTTTTACATTTAAGATCTCACTTTATCCTCACAAACAATTCTACATGTTTTAAGTATTATTTCTCCCCATTTCTTCCACAGTCCAGGATAGTAAAGTTCAGAGAGGTCATATAACTTTTCAATGGTCACACTGCTTAAAAAATGGAGTCAGGCAGAACTGGTTTTTCAAATCAAGCTATAATTCACATATCATAAAATTCACCCTTTTAAAGTGTTCAATTCAGTGGTTTTCAGTATATTCACAAAGTTCTGCAACTATTATCACTATTTCCAGAACACTTTCATGATCCTAAAATTCCATACCCATCAGCAGTCACTCCCCCTTTCCCAGACCCTGGCAACCACTTTCTGTCTGTATAGATTTGCCTATTCTGGACATTTCATGTAAACAGAATCATATGATATGGGGCCTTTTGGGTCTGGCATCTTTCACTTAGGATGTTTCCAAGGGTCATCCATTTTGTAGCATGAATCAGTACCTTGTTCCTTTTCATGGCAAATAATATTCCACTGTATGGATAGAAAGATCCACTCATCAACTGATGAACATTTGGGTTGTTTTCACTTTTTGCCTTTTTTTTTTTTTAAGACAGAGTCTTGCTGCCACCCAGGCTAGAGTGCAGTGGGGTGATTTCGGCTCACTGCAACCTCCACCTCCTGGGTACAAGTGATTCTTGTGCCTCAGCCTCCCAAATAGCTGGAATTACAGGTGCCCACCACCATGTCTGGCTAATTTTGTATTTTTACTAGAGACAGGGTTTCCCATGTTGGCCAGGCTGGTGTCCAACTCCTGACCTCAAGTGATCCACCCACCTCAGCCTCCTGAGTAGCTGGGATTACAGGTGTGATCTACCACGCCCAGCTAACTTTTTGGCTATTATGAATAATGCTGCTATGAACATTCATGTATAAGGTATTGTGTGAACATATGCTTTCAATACTCGTGGGTATATACCTAGGATTGGAATTGCTGGGTCGTGTGGTAACTCTGTGTTTAACTTTTTTGAGGACCTGCCAGAGTGTTTCCATAGCAGCTGCACCCTTTACATTCTCACCAGCAATGTATGAATGTGTCAATTTCTCCACCGTCTCACAGGCAAAACTGATTTTAAAACTCATTTCTTTCCCTTTCACCTTTAAATATATATATTATTTATTGTCTACTATGTAACAGGCACCATGCCTAGCACTGGAGATTCAAAGAAAAAAAAAAAAGATATGGTCTCCCTACTCTAGGAATTCCTTAGCCCAGTGGAGACAGTAGCCTATTTATTTGTGCACAGGTTTCCCAGCCTTAGGTGTTACTTCTTGCAAAATATAAAGAGGAACTGTAAAACCCATGCTAATAATTTAAATTTTTCTTTACTTAGAATGACATGAAATAGCAAATTAAAAACACCATGACAAGTAGAGAAAGACTGCGGAGGAAAGAAAGCAGCTGTGTATTTTAGTGGTTGTAATGGCACTCATTTCTTGCTTTTTGAGCAAAGAGTCTGCATTTTCATGTTGCACTGGGCCCCACAAATCGTGTGGCCGGCCCTGCAGCTGGCTGAGCCACACAGCAAGAGTGCGCTACAAAATTACATGGGTGTGGATCCCAGGAGGGCTGAAGAATTGGGCCTTCCATGTAATTTACACCATGTATTTGATAGGCTGGGAAGTTTTTATTTTGTGAGGACAGGCAGATAAAAGATCTTTAAAGTTTCTTCTCAAGGGTGATAAAAGGATGACATTGGATTCAGTGAGAAGAGTTGACCACATATACTTCTGTTTTAAATTTATAAATGCGATATAATTTGGAGCCAATTGCTGGTTTATCAACTTCAAACACTGGAAAGTCTTAGCTGGTCTTGCTCTCTGCTGACATCTTTAAGAGGGTTGTTTTTGCTAAGGAGCCCATAAATTACTCTGATTAGATAGCCCCTTGAGCTATAGGGAAGAAGAGACAGCAGCGATGTCAGAGAAAATCAGCCAGAGAAAATATTTGACTTCAATGGCCCATCACATTGATATTCCCTATTCAAATAAATCTTTTAAAAAGTTTTTAGATTTAAGGGGTACATGTATAGGTTTCTTACATGAATCTATTGCATAAGTTGAAGTTTGGGCTTCCAGTATACCCATCGCCCAAATAGTGAATATTGTACCCAACAGGTAATTTTTCAACCCTTCCCCTCCCCGACCTTCTCCCCTTTTGGAGTCCCCAGTGTCTATTATTTATATCTTTATGTCCATGCATATCCAGTGTTTAGCTTCCACTTATAAGTGAGAACATGCGGTATTTGATTTTCTGTTTCTGTGCTATTTCACTTAGGTAATGGTCTCCAGCTCCATCCATGTTGCTGCAAAGGACATTACTTTATTATTTAAAAATCCAAATAAAACTTCTTTGCTATTGTTTTTTGTTTCTTGATCCAATTTCTATCATTTGTGTTATAAGTAGACTCATATTGGCTGGAAGATACAGACTTTGAACCAAGGTTGCTTCCTTTCTTCCCAAGTGTATTAGTCCCTTCTCATACTGCTAAAAAAGACATACCCAAGACTGGGTAATTTATAAAGAAAGAGGTTTAATGGACTCACAGTTCCACATGGCTGGGGAGGCCTCATAATGAAGGCGGAGGAGGAGAAAGACACGTCTTACATGGTGGCAGGCAAGAGGACATATGCAGGGGAACTCCCCTTTATAAAACCATCAGATCTTGTGAGACTTATTCACTATCACCAGAACAGCATAGATTCAATGACCTCCCACTGGATCCCTCCCACATGTGGGGATTATTAAAATTCAAGGTGAGCTTTGGGTAGGGACGCAGAACCATATCACCAAGGTCATTTAGATAGTAACCAGAAGACCCAAGGCTAGCACCCATATCTCCATAGCTTCTCTTTTGCTTCCAAAGAGAGTTGGACTGCCTTTTTAATAGACTATTAAGTCATTTTTACAAATATTATTTGTGGGCAACATATTTGTATTATTTGGGTCTTTTTTGACTTTAATTACTGAGATATAAATCTCCATCTGGCCAAAAAAAAGTTTAGTTTGCACAAAAACATTTCATGGATAGTTTTTAAGACTTTGAGAAAGTTCTTCGTTGGCAATTCTATTAATCATTAGACAAGAAATTACAGAAACAAACCCACTGTCTGCTTAATTCAGCTCTTCAAAAGAGTTTCACTTAGGAATATGTGTTTCCATCCCAGAAATGATTAGCGGATGGTTAAATTACAAGAGGAGGGAGAATTAACATTTTGAATGAAAGGGTATATAATGAGAGAGTTTGAAGTGGAAGAAAATTGCTTTCAAATAGAATGGGATTTTTGAACAAGAGAAAAACTGGTCCAGCTATTTATGTACATTACCAGTTTCAATGATTATACTTTGGGCTCCTTTTCAGCTCTGGCCAGTCTTTCTTAACCTGCTGAATGTTTCAGCTTTACTTTTCCAGTTTTGCTGGAGTTATACTGCTAAAACTAGAGGCATATTGTCCACTTAGAGCTCCCTAAGATATGTGGCTACTCAGTGGTATAACAGCAGGATAAAGCTAGTCTCTCTTCCCTTTCTCACTCTTTTTTGGATTTGCTTTTGAAAGCCTATTTTGGTGAAAAACACATAACAAAAACTACCATCTGTCTTAGTCCATTTTTATTTATTTATTTTTTGAGACAGTTTGATTCTTGTTGCCTAGGCTGAAGTGTAATGGTGCGGTCTCAGCTCACTGCAACCTCCGCTTCCTAGGTTCAAGCAATTCTCCTGTCCCAGCCTCTTGAGTAGCTGGGATTACAGGTGTCTGCCACCACACCTGGCTAATTTTTGTATTTTTAATAGAGATGGAGTTTTGCTATGTTGGCCAGGCTGGTCTCGAACCCCTGACCTCGGGTGCTCTGCCCACCTTAGCCTCCCAAAGTTCTGGGATTACAGGCTTGAGCCAGTAATCCCAGTGCCTGGCCGATAGTCCACTTTTTGTTGTTATAAAATAATACCACCCACTGGGTAATTTATAAAAAACAGATTTCTTACAGCTCTGGAGGCTGGGAAATATAAAGTTGAGGGGTCTGCATCTGGAAAAGGCCTCCTTGCTGTGTCATCTCACGGCAGAAGGACAAGAGAGCACATGAGAGAGGAAGAGAGGGGTCAAACTGGCTTTTGTAACAATCCATTCCCAAGATAACTACATGAATCCATTTATATGGACAGAGCTGTCTTATAGCCTAATCACCTCTTAACCATCCCACCTCTTAATACAGTGGCAATGGCAATTAAATTTCAACATGAGTTTTGGAGGGGACATTCAAACCATGGCACCATCTTAGCCATTTTTACATGTATAGTTCGGGTGGTGTTAAGTATACTCACATTATTTTGCAACCAATCTCCAGAACTTTTTCATCTTGCAAAATGGAAACTCTATACCCACTAAACCACTGATTCCTCCACCCCATCCCCCTAGCCCTTAATAACCACCTTTCTTCGTTTCTATAATTTTGACTACTTTAGATAGTTCATATGAGTGGAATAAAAGTATTTGTCCTTTTGTGACAGACTTGTTTTGCTTAGCATGGTATATCTGAGGTTCATCCCTGCTGTAGAATGGGACAGGATTTCCTTCTTCCTTTTCTCTTTACTCCTTCTCATTACTGGGCTGACAATAGGTCTGGTCTGCAGGAGATGCACTTGCCAAGGGCCTTCACCCACAAGGACAGAAATACCTTTGTGTTCTATGCCCTGGGAGAAGCAGGCAGCACTCTAGTTAATTACTCAAAGAAAGTCTAAGAGGTGAAAGGAGTTTTCTAGGTAAAGCCATGAAAGTCACACTGACTCTAAGGGTTTTCACTGTATCAGTATGAGACAGCTTCTTTGGGACTTGATCCTGCCAGGGTGGTGGTCACAGAAGTCATTGAAGATTCTCGGGGCAAAATGTGCTTTTTTCCCCCATTTATCCATGAGTCTTCAAATACTGATGAAATGTTTAACATCTGCTAGGCAGGGGACACCTAATAGGGGCCGCTTAGCCATTTTTGCAAATCCACACTCCTGGAATGGTGAGGGGGTTAACATGAAGGTGGGGAGTCTTGGCCATGGGGGATAGGCCAGCGGATGAGGAATTCCTTCCCCTGGGCTTTGGGTGGACTGTCTTTGGGTGGACCTCATACAAGCCCTCTGGTGGGCCCCTGTGCAGTTGAGTCGTGCTTGCTAAAATGGATCACTTCTCACAGTGAACCACCTATATGCAAGCTGTCACCTCCGGTTCTGCTTGGAGGGATCTGAAGCTAAGTTCCAGCGTTTGCATCTGTTCAGAAAAACTGGATGAGGGAAAAGGCATAACTGAAATGCAGGTGCTCTCAAAAGACACTGACAGACATGAAGCAGAAACAGCCTGTCCCGAACATGTCAGAGTAAACTTCCAGATCTCCTGGCGCATCCATCCCTGAACCACCCAAATGATTCCCTGGGTGACCGCTGCAGCTGTTCAAGAGCAGAATGCCCTGATTTGTATGGACCTGGATCCCACAGATTAATGTCCTGCAGGCTCAGCTTGTCTGCTCTTGGCCAAAAGGAAGGACCGAGAAAGTGAAAAACAGCCCTGCTGGCAGCTAGGCCGTGATGTTCCCAACTGAAGATAAATAGCAACATGGGAAATAAATAATGTACAGAGAAGGCCACTCCATGACCATGTTTGGAACTCGACAGAGACAAGGCCACTCCTCAGCCAGGAAAATGATTAACAGCTTCCCCCATCCACTGCTTCTCCTTTACCAATGACAATTCCAGCCCTGTCTCAAGCTTCTCAGTTCCCAAATAAAAAGTAAGATACCCAATGATTGTATTGCCTCTGCCTCCTGACAACAGAGTTCAGAACATGCTCCTGCATCCCTAGACTCTCCTTAGAATCCCTCCACAAGTGCCTAAATCCTGTAATAACCAACCCCCACCCCCATTCTTCTTACTAAAATGCCCCACAGTCCCCCTGGAGCGAGATCTTACTGGCTGCAGCAAGTAAATGAAGCTAGTTTGGTTTAGACTAGAGATGTGTCCATGGTGGTCTTCCTTTGGTAGGCCTCTTCCCTGGCCTCTTTGCTACCAGCTGATTCGCATTAGAAGCGATGCTAAGAGGAGCCAGGTGCAGTGGCTCATGCCTGTAATCCCAACACTTTGGGAGGCCGAGGCGGGCAGATCATATGGGGCCAGGAGTTTGAGACCAGCCTGGCCAACATGGCAAAACCCCCGTTTCTACTAAAAATACAAATATTAGCTGGGTGTGGTGGCACATGTCTTAATCCCACCTACTCAGGAGGCTGAGGCAGGAGAATCACAAACCCAGAAGGCAGAGGTTGCAGTGAGCTGAGATCGCACCCCTGCACTCCAGCCTGGGCCGCAGAGCGAGACTCTGTCTCACAAGAGAAGAGATGCTAATGGGAAAAAAGTCACTATTTTCAAACGTTTCTCATTTTGTCTTTCTTTTCTCCTTTCTCCAGCCTAATTCAGGGTCACACATCTCTCTTTAAAAAATGTCCCTTCACTATTTCTTCCAATTGAGGTTCCAGCTTCCCAACAAGTCATTGGACCCTGTTCTCTGCTTTGTAGCCCATCAGAAAACAAACGACGCCCACTCCTCCATCTCCAAACTCCAAAACAACAAAGCCTCCTACATTATCAGGCAGAGCAATTTATCTCACTCAAACCTCACTCTACCCCGACACTCAGCATCTTTACAAATCTAAAGCGTCATTCATCAATTAGAAACGGAAACTAACCTAAATACCCGATAATAGTGCATCAACTAAGTGGGCTATCTTGTAGCTGTTAAAAAAAAAAAAAAAGGGCAATTAAGGCAACCTGGAAAGCAAAAGCATTGCTTATGAAATAATTGTTTATGAAAATAAAAGATAATACAAAAAATGGTGAGCAGTGTGATTACAACTAGGTAACCGCTATGTGCAGCTCAGGACCTACACCGGGTGCACAGGAGAGATTTTTTTTTTTGAGATGGAGTGTCACTCTGTCACCCAGGCTGCAGTGTAGTTGCGCAATCTTGTCTCACTGTAACCTCTGCCTCCCGGGTTCAAGCAATTCTCCTGTCTCAGTCTCCTGAATAGCTGGGACTACAGGCACATACCATCACACACGGCTAATTTTTGTATTTTTAGTAGAGACAGAGTATTGCCATGTTGGCCAGGCTGGTCTCAAACTCCTGGCCTCAAGCAATCTGCCCGCCTCGGCCTCCCAAAGTGCTGGGATTACAGGCGTGAGCCACTGTGCCCAGCCTCAGGAGGGATTTATAATAGATATAGCTTGATGACATGAGGCAGCAGCCCACCAGGGCTAAAGGAGAGAGGAATCTGATGACAAAACCAGGGTTTGGGACTGGGGTGAGGGTGAGCGAGGCACTTATGCAAAATTTAACAGTGTCAGACAAACTCCCTCGGTAATCAAGATAAAAATATTGTAATGCAATATTAAAAAAAATCAAAATTAGGGCGAGAAACCATGATGAACACAACATCAAAATTTTAAAGAAAGGTTCGGCCGGGCGCGGTGGCTCAAGCCTGTAATCCCAGCACTTTGGGAGGCCGAGACGGGCGGATCACGAGGTCAGGAGATCGAGACCATCCTGGCTAACACGGTGAAAC
>NC_037689.1:46143445-46230745 GCF_003255815.1 Theropithecus gelada
CTCCATAGCCTGTTTTTCTGATCCATGAGTGTGATCTAAATTCTGCCCCTCCCCCAGCTGATATCCCAGGGTGCATCTCACTTATTAGAGAGGTACGTCTGCCCGCCCTGCCATGGGATGGACTCGATCTTCAGCTGGTGAATTGCCCGTGTCTTCACTTGGGTTTCCCCAAAAGCATTCCCGGAGGAGAGGATTTGAGTGGGAGTAGTTTCTTTGGGTGCTAATCCTTAGAAGCATTGGTGACAGAAAGGGGAGCTGAGTCAGGGATGGGGAAACAATGGAAGACGTATTCCTGAGCACAAGCAGCTCCAGAAAACTGGTCCATGCTGAGGACCTTGGAAGACAGTACAGAAGAAGCCTCAGATTGTTCTGCCCTAGAGGCAAGGAAGCTGGGGTATTTATTCATCCACTTCTTTCTCATTGACTTAGGACAGTGCTGGGAACGTTATTTCCTGATACTTCTGGTTGCCACATACAGGGGCCACCCATGCTGATGTGGCTTGAGGATGTCCTCAGAAAGAGTCACAGGTGCTTGCAGTAAGACTGTCTGTGTGTACAGAATGGCTAGTGCCAAGGGGAGAGGGATATGGCACCAGCAGCATTTGCTGCATTTAGGACTGAAGATAAGTGGGAAAAATTGGCCATTCTTTTTTTTTTTTGAGACAGAGTCTTGCTCTGTCACCCAGGCTGGAGAGCAGTGGCGCGATCTGGGCTCACTGCAATCTCTTCCTCCGGGGTTCAAGCAATTCTCCTGCCTCAGCCTCCCTTGTAGCTGGGACTACAGGTGTGCACCACCACAGCTGGGTAATTTTTGTATTTTTAGTATAGACAGTGTTTGCCATGTTAGCCAGGTGGTCTGGACTTCTGACCTCAAAGTGATCCACCCGCATTGGCCTCCCAAAGTGCTGGGATTACAGGCATGAGCCACCTTGCCCTGCCCCATTCATTCTTAATTTTGTAGATAATGTGCTATGTCATATATCTGGGCATATGGAGAAGTGAATTTGTATTCCATCCAAGTGAAATGGGCAATTTCATGTGAGGTTTTTTTTTTTTTTTTTTTTTTCCCAGGTATTAAAGCCAACAAGGCCAAAAATGGAGGATGTGACCCACTCTTGACTCCCCAAGAGGGAGAACCCCAAGGCTGCCTGGGCCACAGGTACACTGGAAGAGGCTGTGAACCTGTGTGTGTGTTACGACATTCATTACTAGGCCTGACAGTGCTTATAATGGCTCAGCCATCCCCTTCACTTGAGCTGCCTAATTGCCAGGCCTTTCCACAAGATTGATTTTTTTTTTTTTAAATTCCTCTGAGTGCACACTATCCTTCAAACCTTCCAAGCATGCTAATGAGCACACTGGTTGATTATAAGAACTTCAACTGCAGCCCTCCCCTGTAGCAGCACAGCAGAGAATAGCACAAGCTGAGAAAAACTCATGGCCATGCTAAGATTTTCTAGAGGAATAAGAAAATTCAATTAATTGTAAGATAATTGTCCTAATTTACAATTAGCGAACTACTTTGTTCTATACCCATTGAGGTCTAGATCTTTGCCACCTCCTCCCTGCTGCCGTTAATTAGAGGGACCAGCAGAGAATTTGAAAATACAGGGCCCAAAGACTGCAGAAGCTGAAGATACTGTTGCCTCCTGGTTAACCCTCCATCACTTGCTCTGACACTTTGTATTTCTCCTGTGATCAGGCCCCAGCTATAGTAAAGCAAACCTTAGGTAACATTGTAGCTCTGAGATTGAGTGAAGATCACTTTCCATAGCCTGTTACATCATTCAGTGCTTCCATATCTGCTAAGAGTTGTTTATTGGATTTAAGAGCGTCTCACAACCCATAAGTGCTGCACAGCATATTAATCTTCCTCCTTCCTCTTTTTCCCTCTTTTTCTTTTCTCAAACTCTATCCCCCTTCCCTTTCTTCCACTTGCCCATCCTTTAACCGTTTTACTGAAAAGTAAATGAAATTGGATTTTGTTCTGTTAAGACTTTCATTCTGCTCTCTAAGTAGCCAGACCCTAAGACAGGGTTTCTCCCTCTCTGTATTATTCCCATTTGTCATGGGGGCTGTCCTGTGCATTATAGGATTTTTAATAGCATCCATGGCCTCTACCCACTATATGCCAGTAGCAGCCCCCTCCCATTTATGACAATAAAAAATGTCTCCATACATTGTCTAATGTTCCCTGGGGGACAAAATCATCCCTGGTTAAGAACCACCACCCTGTGGTATCACAAAACCAAGTCTGGAGAAATAAAGCAGCAATCTCTAAACCACAAAACACTTTACACCTCAAGTTCTAGGATAGTTCAAACGATAGATGTGATTTTTAAAATGTTATTTTTGTTTTTACTGCAAAGGCTGTTATGGTTGGCCCTGAATTACTTTGCTAATGCTCTAAATCTGCCATTGGACCAGATTAATAAAGACAGCCCGTGGCCAGTGGGATAGATGCAAACAAAAGCATCATTAAATCTTTAGAAGTTATCTTTAAAAAGATAAACTAGCAAAGATATTTTTGTTCATCTGCCTAGTAAATGTCAATAACCGGTTCCAAATTTTCTAGATTTACTCAACAGTTAAGAACCTTTGCTCATTTCAATAATTTATCTTTGGTCTTCGTTTAGTATTTGTTCTTTCAGGGTGTGTTATCTGCCCTTTATTTTCTTAATGTCACAGCATCCCTGGACTTGGTCTTTAGACAATTTTTCTCTATTTACACTCAGTCATTTGATGACCTGATCTGGTCTTATGGCTTTTGATACCATCTACACCCTAATGGTTTCCAAATGTATAGCTCCAGCCTGGACCTCTCCCCTGAACTACAGACTCATAACCTCAAGCTTCCTATTCAAAATCCCCCCCTGACTGGTGAATGGGAATTTTCAATTTAACATGTCCAAACTGAGTTCCTTATCTCCTACCCAAACTTGCTCCTTTGGCAGAATATCAGCAGGGTTCAATCAGGAATTGGAATCACTATAAATAATATGGAATTACATTTGCTTATAGTGACCAGATCCCACAAATCATGGGAGACCCTAGGGAAGTAAATGTGTAGAAGAGGACAATTGGAGGGTCGGAGAAAAGTCATTAACCAGGGATCACAAAGGGAAGCTGATGAAGAAGTCTATGGAGGGCTGTTGCCTCTGCATCTGGGCGTGAAACTGATACCACTGGGGGTCAGTAGAGCAGGCAGTGAGGAAGAAAAGCTGGGCATGAAGCACAAGAACAAGGACCATCTGGAACACACAAGGGCTAACTGGAACCAGCAAGGACAAACCTGAGTCTGGCTCTCATTGCTTCTAACCTTGATGATTCAGGTGACTTGCAGAAGGAACTGGCTCCCTTTGTCATGGAGCTACACAGGCACCTGGCCCAGGACTCGGAAAAGCTGAAGGAGGATATCCAGTGGGAGCTGGGGGAGCTGTGGGCCCAGCTACTGCCTACTCCCCAGCTCCCATCAAGGTGAGCCAGTGGATGAGCAACATGTGTGAGCTGCAGTGGTGCCTGGTACCTGATACTGACCTTCAGAGTGTAATGGCTGCTGCTTCAATCCTGACTTCCAGAGCTCATAAAAATTTCTCTTTTGGCCAGCCCTACCCCAGAATCATACTCATGATGTCATGAGTCTAGTTCAGGAGACAGGTCCAGAGGAAAGGGAATTCTAGGAAACATAGTCCCAGCTTAGCCAAGTTGATGCAGTGCAAAGTTACCCAAGCAGCCTTCCCCATCTCAGGAAATGACAACTTCATCTTTCCAGTTGCTCAGACTAAAAACCTTGGAATCATCCTCAACTCTTCCGTTTCTCTCTTCCTCCCTATATCCAATAGTAAGTATTTGTTGAATGAAAATAAAAATGACCTAGAAGAGAAAGCACATTAATTTGAAGAGTTTTTGTCTGGGGGAAAAGGGAGGGAGTACCTGAAAGGGTAAGAGAAATATAGACTTCAACCATTTTTATCTAAGGCTCGCCCTGCTCCTTATCTTTCATCTCAGTTGGATCTATCAATTGTAGGTGTAGTTCTTAGAGGTCTCCTCCCAGTTATTACAGGGAGGTTCCTCTGTGATGGATTATGCATGTCCCTTGACTCTCATACCCTGAAATTGCTACCTGTTGGCCATTTCACTGCTCACTAACCCATCAGAGTGTTACCAAAGAAAATAAAAGGAAATAGAAGCCATTGAACTTTAAATTAGTCAATTGTGAACAAAAGTTTGGTAGCTTAATCAGCCAGATTTCTAGATGAAGCCTTTGAAATATCTCTGGATTTAAAATGTCCTGCTGGATATTGGGGACTGGTCCCCTAAGAGATAGGGTGGTAGGGTAGGGGGAAGGATGAAGGTTTACTTTCTTTCTTTTTTTTTTTTTTTTTTGCAATCATCTGACTCCTTTTCTTTTTTATAGGCTTTCTTAAAAAGCAGTTCTAGGTTCACAGCAAAATTGAGCAAAAAGTTGCCCCCCACTCCTCTGCCTCCCCCACTATCAACATCCCACACCAGGGTGATACATTTGTTACAACTGATGAACCTACACTGACACATCATATCAATCAAAGCCCAGAATTTACATCAGGGTTCACTATTGGTGTTGTACATTCTAAGAGTTTGTACAAATGTGTAACGACATGTATTTACCATTATAGAATCATACAGAATAGTTTCACTGCCCTAAAAATCCTCTGTGCTCTATTTATCCCTTCCTCTCCCTAACCCCTGACAAACACTGATCTTTTTACTGTCTCCATAGTTTTGCCTTTTTCAGAACATCATATAGTTGGAATCATACAGTATGTGACTTTTTCACACTGGCTTCTTTCACTTAGCAATATGCATTTAAGATTCCTCCACGTCTTTTAATGGTTTGGTAGCTCATTTCTTTTCAGTGCTGAATAATGTTTCATTGTATAGATATGCCACAGTTTATCCATTCACCTACTGAAAGACATCTTGGTTGTATGAATGTACCACAGTTTGTTTATCTATTCACCTATTTTAGGACATCTTGGTTGCTTCCACTTTTGGCAATTAAGAATAAAGCTGCTATAAACATTCTTGTGCAGGTTTTGGTGTGAACATGAGTTTTCAACCCACTTGGGTAAATACCAAGGTGAGTGACTGCTGGATTGTATGGTAAGAGTATAGTTTTGTGAGAAACTGCCAAACTTTCTTCCAAAGTGACTGTACACCTGTACACTCCTACCCACAATAAATGAGGGTTTCTATTGCTCCACATACTTGCCAGCATTTGGTGTTTTCAGTGTTTTGAATTTTGGCCATCCTATATAGGTGTGTAGTGGTATCTCCTTGGTTTTTTTTTTTTTTTTTTTTTTTTTTTTTGAGACAGGGCCTTGCTGTGTTGCCCAGGCTGGAGTGCAGTGGTATGATCACTGCTCACTGCAGCATTGACCTCCCAGGCTCAGGCGATCCTCCCACCTCAGTCTCCAAAGTAGCTGGGACCACAGGCCCATGCTGCCACGCCCAGCTAAATTTTGTATTTTTTTGTAAAAAGGGGTTTTACCATGTTGCCCAGGCTGGTCTCGGCCTCCTGGGCTCAAGTGATCTGCCCATCTTGGCCTCCCCAAATGCCGATTATAGGCGTGAGCCACTGGTGCTGGGCCTCCTTGTTTTAATTTACAATTCCCAGATGACATACATGTTGAGCATCTTTTCATATGGTTATTTGCCATCTGTATATCTTCTCTGGGGAGGTATCCATTCAAGTCTTTTGCCTGTATTTTAATCAGGTTGTTCATTTTCTTATTGTTGAGTTTTAAGAGTTCCTTGTATATTTTGGAGGATGAGTTCTTTGTCAGCAAAAGTTTACTTTTCACTATTTTTTGAACCTTTTGAATGGTATAAATTATGCCAAACATAATTAAAAAGAAACTAATTAGATAGTCCCTTTTTAACTATGAAGATAACCAAGTGGGCCAAACATGATTTTTCATTCTGAAATATTCAGTACCAATGGCTCCTAATGGGTCACCTAAAGGACCCACATCTCCATGGATGGGGATGAAGGGGGAGGTGTGGGGGCCTCTCTCTCCCTGATGGAGGGGGCCATATGAAGTTGTGAGGCTGGTCTTTGGGTGGGGTCTACTTCTAAGACAGACCACTCCCATTTCAGTGAAAACCAGAGACAAACACAACTGACTTTTTTCTGTCAAAATTTCTTGAATAATTTGAAGCCTAATGTGTTTTCTAGTGGTTACTAATGGCAAAAGTGTTCAGTTCTCTTGTAAGTTGTTTTTGCTTGAATCAAAAACAAGGAAGGGAGAATATTTCGGAAAGTGTTGTTCTTTGCCTATGGCGCTGGAGGAGCGGGGTCCAGGTGAGAAAAACAATAATGGTGACCAGAGACCTGGGACTTATGGGTAAATGGATAACCAATCTGGAACAAAGGACTGACTCTGGGGGAATTTGGGTGGGGGGCATGGCTGGAGGTTAACATAGGACAAATTGAACTGACCTAGTTACCCAGACATGGGTACACACAAGCCTCAGAAGATTTTCCAAACTTTCAGGAATTAAGATAGGCTTCAGAAATATCCCTGTGCCTAAATTTGTGCTCTGGGACCATAAATATTGAACTTTACCGGCTTGGTTTGCAGTTCCCAGCCTCTCTTTGCCTGGCCTTAGAACCACATAGCATGACCAGAAAGAGTCTCATCATTGCTGCAGTGTCAGGGTGGAAGGCCAGCTACCTCAGACTTAGCATCTTGGCTCATGCTACCCTGTTGGTTCAATAATTGTGGCCATTTGCCACATCGACAAAATATTCAGCTTTGCAGAGAGAACCCGAGGATACCCTTGGGACCTCATCTGTTGGAAGGCTTGCTGGGACCCTTCGTGATGTAACATGTCTAAGGGCTATCTGGACATCCTAGGGTCAGGACTGGAACCCTGAAAACATGCACAGGGGCATGTGCACAGGGCAGCCTGAGGTAGAGGCCTTTGTCAGCAGGTCAACTAGGCAGCTACTCACATGATTTCAGGGGCCCTGCTCCAAAAATACCTCTGCCCTGACTTGACATCTGAAATTTTCAGTCTGGGCAGAGGTTTTAAACTAGGGGATACATGGACAGATTTCAGAAGATCTTTGAACCTCTTAAAATAGTAAATGAATTTCAAATCTTTTCTGAGAATCTGCTTTTTTTTTTTTTTGAGGGGAGACTTTTTTTTTTTTTAAATGAGTGGGTGGGGATGGGAGGAAATAAAGCATAGTATGTCTGAGGAAGGTGAGAAAGAGGATCTCACTGAGGGTACAAAAGGATCTTGTGGGGCCATGAAGACATATTTTATCTACCTTACAACTTTCTCATGGCATAGAGGAAAAATCACCACCTGAGAAGAGACCAGTAGGCATGTGCCTTTGGGCTGGCAGGACAAGCTGAGCCAGTCTGCAAGACTCACAGTCTATGGCAAAAACGTTACTCCTGGGTAACTGTACACAAGAAAATCACTGAGTGAACAGAAAATGAAAACGTTAAATCCAACTATTCAAGGATAGCCTTTTCCTTCCTAAACCCTGAAGTCCAGATGCCATTTCACAGGTGTTTCTTTTCATAGTTTCTCTGCTGTTGTGATCCCCCAAGAGCCTGTTGATAACTAATGAATGTGGAGGTTAAATAATAGTCCAGCCCATTCAAAAGGGTAATTCAAGATTAGCACAGGTCCCCATTGCTGCTGGCTTTGGTCGGCCCAACGTACCAATCACCAGGTGAATTTTCTTTGGAAACCCACAAACCTAGTATTAGGGCTGATGAAGACTGTCCTGGAATTCATTTTAGAAAGAACTACTTCCTCTGAGTGCTCTCTTCAGTGAGCTGCCTCAATCCCTGCACACATGTCTTCCCATCTCACAAATGTTCACTAGCCCTTGTTATTCTGGATAGTGATGTCAGTGCTGGCAGCAAGGGGTGTTTTCAATTTCTTTCATTAATCTGAGAATTTTTCTCCAGTGTCACAGCAGATGATTTACTGTAGAGAAAGACCTTGGAATCATAATAGTAGGCCCTGCATATATAGGAGTTATGGGTCACATAAGACAGGTGATATGGCTCTGTCTTAGTCTGTTTTGTGGTGCTATAAATGAGTACCTGAGGCTGGGTAATTTATAAAAGAAGAGGTTTATTTGGCTCACTGTTCTGCAGGCTGTACAAGAAGCACAGTGCCAACATCTGCTTCTGGTGAAAGCTTCAGGAAGCTTCCACTTGTGGTGGAAGGTGAAGGGGAGCACCATCACATGGCGAGAGAGGAGGAAAGAGAGAAGAGGTGCCACGCTCTTTTAAACAACCAGCTCTGGTCGAACGAATAGAGTGAGAACTCACTCATTACCACGGGGAACCACACTAAGCCATTAGTGAGGGATCCGCCCTCATGACCCAAAAACCTCCCACCAACCAGTATCAACATTGGGGATCAAATTTCAACACGAGATTTTGAGGGGACAAATATCCAAACTGTATCAGCCTCCCAGGTTATAGACAAGGAAGCAGGTGCAGGGAGACTAGTCAAAATCATCCTGGCTCAATGTGGTTGGGGTCAGCCTTTAAAGCAGTGGTTTGTGACCATGACTATTCATTAAAGTCACCTGGGGAGAGTTTAAAACTAGCAACACGTGGAACCACCCTCAAAAATTCTGTTTAATTGGTCTAGGGTGGTACCTGGGCATCACTTTCAAAAGCTTCCCAGGGGATTCTAATATACTGTCAGGATTGCTAACCAATACTTTAAAGCCCCAGTCCCTTCTGCTATCTATTTACCTTTTCTAGACAGAGCTGATCCAATGTCCCCATTTTACAGATAAGAACACTGAGATCCAGGGAAGTTGGATGAGTTTCTTAAAGCATCAGAACTCTATTTGAAATCACAACTTATGTAGCCTATATTTAAAATCACAACTTATGTGAATATATATATATATAAAATTTGGAGAGGCCAAGGTGGCTAGAATTTGCAGGGAAGAAGACCAGGGAAGAGAATGCTTCGAGAATGCTTCCCAGAGATTGAACTCTGGAGACCTGCAGAGGGTTTCCCTTCAATCTTCAATGTAGTACTGATCTGTGTCTTTTACTATGTATAAAGAAACCAGGAAAACAATCTTCAAGAAGAATCAGGTGGAAATGTTCTTGGAGATCACAAAGGGCCAAGAATAGTTCATTTTCCCAATAGCCAGAGTGGAGAATCCTCATAATATATGGGCATTGTGTGTACTTTGAAGAGTATTACCTCAATAGTGGGTCAAGCTAGCCATAGACTAAAGGCTACTCTGGTCTGAGTCAGCCTAACCAAGCTCAAAGGCAAGCCTTGAGGGAATCAAACTGCTTCCAAGTAACTAAACTGCATCCCAGACAAAAGCTCAAAATTTGCCAGGCGTGGTGGCTCACACCTGTAATCCCAGCACTTTGGGAGGCTGAGGCAGGCAGATCACCTGAGGTCAGGAGTTCGAGACCAGCCTGGCCAAAATGGTGAAACCCCCGTCTCTACTGAAAATACAAAAAAAAATTAGCCAGGCATGGTAGTGGGCGCCTGTAATCCCAGCTACTCAGGAGGCTGAGGCACAAAAATCGCTTGAACCCAGGAGGCGGAGGTTGCAGTGAGCCGAGATCGTGTCACTGTACTCCAGCCTGGATGACAGAGCAAGACTCCGTCTCAAAAACAAACAAACAAAAAAAAGCTCTAAATTTACAAAAAATTAGTAAATATTATAAAAATGACTTGCAAAAAATCCTGCACTAAACAATAGACCCAATATCTTGCATCCAATTAGTCAGTGACTGTATTATGGCTATGTGAAAGACTATCTCTATTCTCAGGAAATACATACTGAACTATTTTGCATCAAGGGCCATAGTGTGGAAAACTTGCAAAGGGGCAGGGGTGGAGAATAGGGGAATCTGGGTTAAAGGTATACAGGTTTCTTTGGACTATTTTTATTCTTATAACTTTTTATAAGTTTGAAATTACTTCCAAGTAAGTTAATTCCAAAAATAAGACAAAAAAACCAAAATAATGTTTCTCGTACCTCAGACTAGTATAATTCCTTCTATTTAGATTGAGCTGTGATGGTGCTCAATCTAGCCACAGGAACATATATAACTTTTAATTATCAGCTGCCACAGAGAATACAAAATAGCATTCAGGACGGCTCCTCCAAAGGCAGCAAATTGGGCGGGGAGGGGAAAGGGAAGATAAATTTAACAAATAGCTGATTTGTAACCATAATTGGCACTTAGAAATCCTTTAATTAAGTGTTGGCTTTTCTCCCTCATCAGCCGATCCGATCCCTATATTTTGCTGAAGCAAGGTATTTTTCAGTAGTTTGCTTTCTTTCAACCTGTTCTGAGGTTCTATCAATTGCATTCTGACCTCGTGCAACCAAGGGACTTTCTGACCTGAGTGTTGGGGAAATCTGACTTACTGTGCCAAGGAGCAGGTCCTCCTAGTGTGAGGCAACCAGTAATAGGGAGACCTGTTCCTGGTGTCACTGGAGCAGAACAGTTCCAACCAATAGTTATTATTATTTTTTTTAAGACACAGTCTCGCTCTTGTCTCCCAGGCTGGAGTGTAGTGGCGTGATCTCGGCTCACTGCAACCTCCACCTCCTGGGTTCAAGTGATTCTCCTGCCTCAGCCTCCCAAGTAGCTGGGACTACAGGCGCCCACCACTGCACCTGGCTAACTTTTGTATTTTTAGTAGAGACAGGGCTTTACCATGTTGGCCAGGCTGGTCTTGAACTCTTAACCTCAGATGACCTGCCTGCCTCGGCCTCCCAAAGTGCTGGGATTACAGGCATGAGCCACTGTGCCCGGCCCCAACCAACAGTTCTTGAAAGTACTTGATGTTACAGCAATTCCACATGTTCAGTCTAAGGTGGGGGCACATGAACCTTCTGTTTGATGGGAATTGGATTTGCCAAGAACAGCATGACATAGCCCTAACCAGAGGGTTCTCATTCATTCCCTTCCTGGGTAAACCTTGAGGTCCTGTGATGTGGGTCCACTGTTCTACTGAAGTCTTCACTATTATTGCCCTGTTACCAGTTGGAACTATTTTTCTACATCAGGTGATTCTCAGCTGTAAGAAGAAAACCCCTAAATTTGTGCTCCATCAAGGTGACAAATATAAATTCCCTGGTCAATTTGGGTTTTGTGGCACCTGTAATATCCTAGCATTTGACCTTGAAAGAGTGGAGGAGGTATTACAAATTTTCAAGCCAGTGAAATAGTCTCTATTTTTTGATATTTGGGAATACATTTGACGAAAAGGAATAGGTTATTAGTGGTGTGTGTGTGTGTGGGGTGTGTGTGTGTGTGTGTGTGTGTGTGTGTGTGTGATAGAGAAACAGAGAGAGAGAGAACCTCTGTCTTCTGTCTTGAATATCTCTGGAACCTATTCCTGTAAGGTATCCAGAAAAGTGTTCACTGAACATTCTTCTGTCTCCTGGTCTATTGATACGCTTTAATATGAAACTTCTATTTCCATATTGGGTACTTCCTAATCAGAAACATTAAACAAACCTATAGTATTAAGAAATTTTATCTTGGGAGACCAAAATATTTAGTCTTATCTGTAACTAATGAAAATTTATGATTCGGTCAATTTCTGAAGGTTCCTAAAACCATACCCAAATATTACTCACTAAAAACAAAAAGACCTGCCTGGTGAGTTAAATCAAGTGCCAAATGGCACTTATAAGATTCTATGTGGCATCAAGCTCAGTGGTTCTCAACTTTGGTTCCACACTAGAATCATTTGAGGAACTTTCAAAAATCCCATAACCAGGAAGGCAAACCCTGGATCAATTAAATCAGAATCTCTGGAGGTGGCTTGGGCGTTAGTCCTTTTTAAACCTCCCCAGTTGGTTCCAAAGTGTAGTGGCCAAGGTCAAGAACCACCACTGATCTACAGTGCTATCTGATTTTCACCATCAATGTGAGGCAAATATTCAAAAGAAGAAAAGCTGGGGAATAATCTTAAATTGGTTGACAATACATGTATCAACTATAATTATTTGGTCAAACTATAACCCCAAATTCCATTCTGTGCCTGTAAACAATTTCATTTTCATAGACTACCTTTTAGGGGGTAAAAGAACCACTATTTTGCCGGGCGTGGTGGGTCATGCCTGTAATCCCAGCACTTTGGGAGGCTGAGGCAGGCAGATCACCTGAGGTCAGGAGTTCGAGACCAGTCTGGCCAACATGGCGAAACCCTATCTCTACTAAAAATACAAAAATTAGCGGGGCGTGACGGCAGATGCCTGTAATCCCAGCCACTCAGGAGTCTGAGGCAGGAGAATCACTTGAATCTGGGAGGCAGAGGTTGCAGTGAGCCAAGATTACGCCACTGCACTCCAGCCTGGGTGACAGAATGGGACTCCATCTCAAAAAAAGAAAAGAACCACTATTTTACCACTATCTATAAATTTAAGAAACTGTAAATGAAAAATAATAGATAGATGAATTAGCAGAGATAATGCACAGAAAGCATATTACAGAACACAAGTTGTTAGGACACTGTATTGACAGTTAAAATCAAAGAAAAACCTTTTCTTCATTTCAGCCAAGAGTTGACCAATACAGAAGGCTTTAAAATAATGTTCTTTATTGGGGATGAGAAAAGAGGAACATCAGAATCACCTGGAAACCTTGTTCAAACCACAGGAACTCCTCACCATTCTAGATTAATTCATTTTTTCCTTTCTGGAACCACTGTCAACATTCAGCCTTGAAGGAAAGTATTAACGACAGTGTGGCATGAAAAGAACTATATATTTGATTATTGCCTCAGTTCCTGACAAAGAGCTCCTAAAATCCTTGTAATTTCCTAAGTGATAGGGATGCTAGGAACATCTTTTGTCTAATAGTTGGTCCTTCACTATCATTCCTGACACAGAGCTCCTAAATCCCTTGGAATTTCCTAGGTGATAGAGCCTCTTTTGTTTTAATGAGGAAACTTTTGAAGCTTCAGGATGGGGGCTAGTTGCCAGGAAGATTAAGCCTTGATTAGAAGCATAGAATGTTCAGGTCTACTCTCCCCAACCTCCAGGGAGGGGAGAGAGGCTGGAGAGTGAATTAATAACTGATCATGCCTACATGATGAAATCTCCATAAAAGCCCCTAAATGATGAGGTTCAGAGAGCTTCTGGGTTGGTGAATGCATCCACATGTTGGGAGGGTGGCACATCTTAACTCCACTGGACAGAAGTTCCTGCACTCAGGACCCTTCTGGAATTTACCCTATGTATCTCTTCATCTGCATCCTTTCTAACAAACTGCTAAATGAAAGTAAAGTGCTTTCCTGAGTTCTGTGAACCATTTTAGCAAATTCTCCTACCCAGGGAGGGGTTGTGGGAACTACCTGAATTTTTAGCTGGTTGGTCAGAAGTCCCAGTGGTCCAGGGCTTACAATTGACATCTGAAGTGGGGCAGCCTTGTGGGACTGAAGCTTTAACTAGTGGGATGTAATGCTAACTCCAGGTAGTTAATGTCAGGATTTACTTAAACTGTAGAACACCCAGCTGATGTCCAGAAAGGTGGATAAATGGTTGTTGGTGCAAGGAAAAACCCACACATTTTGTCCAGAAGTGTTTTGTGGGCAGAAACAGATCATAGTAGATGGTTACATCAGTAGGTTGCCTTTGGTAGCAAGTAGCAAGTAAAAATGTAACTCACAATGGCTTACACAATAAAGAAACCATATCATCCATGTAAGCAAAAAGTCTAGAAACTGGGTTGGCATTTGGAGAGGCTTGATCCAGTGCCCTAAAGGGATCACCCTGTCTCTCCAGTCTTCCTTTTGCAGAGTCATTCAACCAATAGATACAGTCCCCTGCAGTCCCAAGATGGCTTTCTTTTTTCTTCCTTCATTTCTAGCAGGACAAAGAGAGTTGGTTGATTTTCCAGAAAAAGTCCAGATATTTACTCTAATTGGCCTGGATCATATCACATACCCACCTCTGAACCGATCATTGTCTAGGAGGATGGAATGCACTGATTGACTTAGCTTTGCTCCAATGCTCCACCTCTGAGAAATTGGAAGGAAAATGTGGGGGTGAGGAATAGAAACCGACACTGGCAGTGCAACAAATTAAGTTCACAAGATGGTCTTAAAGGTTAAGTGTGAATATAATTCAGTAATAAAAAAAAATGAAGCAAATTTCAGCCACTGCCATCACAAGTCTTATTAGTTTATAGCAGGGTTCTCAACTTTGGCATACTGGCATTTTGGGCCAGATTTTGTTTTCGTTGTAGGGAGCCACATGTCTTCCAGGGGACAAAATTGTTCTCTCTAGAACTGCCATTTTATAGTTCAACCTCCTAGATAAAAATATCTATCATAGATGTCTGGAGATATTTTCAGTCGCCACAACTGTGGGTGAGAGAGTGATGTGACTGGTATCTAGTGGGTAGTAGCCAGGGATGTGGTTAAACCTCCCACGATGCATAGAACAGCCCCTAACAACAATTATCTGGCCCAAAATGCCAGTAGTGCTGACGTTCAGAAACCCCGTGCTAGCCAAAAGTCTTCAGATAGTTTTCAATCTCCACATCTTAAAAATAGGCCTTTCGACATTTGCCAACATTAGAAGAAAAATGCACAATGATATTGAACAAAAGGAGACGGGAAAAAAATAGACTCTTTTAACCTGACAGTCAAGGCTCAATTTATTATAATTTTCACTTTCTAAAGTATTTCTTTTAGACACTAGCTGGATCTGCACCAAATCACAGCGGGATTTTAAGAATAACATCTGGCATATAAAAATCATCATAAACTCCTACTTTTATAATATACTAGTGTCATATAATTGTTAAATTATACTGACATGAATGCCACCCAAAATTCTAACCATAGTGATTTATGACTAAAGTTAAACTTCGCTTAATTTATTTTTGCTTTGAGGAGGGCCATTCCTTATTTATTCAAGATTTTGAAATTCTTACTCCATGATGTAATGAAATTCTTTATTCTTACATGATGTTAGATGGTAGAAGAATTATCAGAAGCTTTTAAATCTAGACTGGCTTTTATTTATTATCTAATTAATATTATGGGGCTTCCCCCGTTTGACAGTATCTTGAGCCTTTGAACAACAGCATAGCATTCTGTTAAATGTTCTGGATTTTAGAAAATAAAAATTTCCCCAGATTTGCCTAATGAGTAATAAGGGATGATGAAAGAATAATATTTGGATAGTAGCTAAGTTTATAGGGATTTTCTATCATATAAAATTCTGGGCCAATGTATTAGGTCCAATGATTCCCTCATGACCTCTTTCTTACTTCTCAAAGGGTAGATATGTAGCCTGCTGTCTTGTATCTCTACCAGAACCTCTCCCCATCTTTTCTCTTGTCTATGTTCTTCTCTTGGGCTGGCTCTACAGGGAGAATCTATACGCTCCCACTTTTCCACTGGTAGAGTTTCCAAGATATGGTTGATTTTACAGTTTCTCTTCATTTTAAGAGACTTACTGCTATTCTGATACCAATTGGTATACTGCAGTATAATTCTGGCACTATCCACCAGGAATTAGCATAGATCCCATTACTTAAAGGGCATGGTCCCCAACAAGACTACCCTCGGTTCAAATGCCAGCCACACTTTGAGGGTCCTCGGGCTACCATCACTTCTGACTAACTGGCTACAGATTCAAGGATTTCCACAATATCTTCAGGTTTGATAATCTGCCAGAATGACTCCCAGACCTCAGAAAAGCACTACACTTAACATTGACAGTTTTATTATAAAGGATACAAATCAGGACCTGCCAAATGAAGATACATAGGTCTGGGAGGGTCCCAAATGCAGAGCTTCCATGCCCTCTCCCATCAAATCTGGGCATGTCACTCTCCTGGCACATCAATGTGTTCAACCAGGAAGTTCTCCTGAGCCTTGGTGTCCAGAATTTTTATTGGGGTTTCTTTACATAGGTATGACTGAATCATCAGCCATGTGATTGAACTCAGCCTCCAGTCCTCCTCCCCTCCCCAAAGGTTTGGCTGGCCCAAAACCCCAACCCTCCAATCACATGGCTGGTCTTTCTGGAGACCAGCCCATATCTGGAATCATTGCTTTAGCATAAACTCAGGTGTGATTCAAGGGGCTCATTAATTACAAAGACACTCCTATCACTCAGGAAATTCCAAGGTTTTAGAAGTTCTATGCCCAAAACCCAGGACAAAGTCAGATAAATTCTTTATTATGTAACAACTGCTGAGAACCAGAGAGGTCTGGCCAGGAGTAACACATATAACAGAGGTGTATACAGATTCTAGAAATCTCAAATTGGGTTTGCCTATACTGGCTGGCCCTTTCTAAGTCTCATTAAATTAACATCTGTTAAGTACCTATTATATGCCAGGCTTTGTGGGGGTAGAGGAAAAAAATATGTTTCCTAACCTCCAGGAAAGTATAACTTAGAGGAGGAAATGGAAAACTAAAATAACTAATGACAGTGAAATGTGTAGTGGACCTTGTGTTTGATTAGAGGAGGAAACGGATAACTAAATAACTAATGACAGTGAAATGTGCAGTGGACCTTGTGTTTGACAATCCGATATTCATTATACCTCAAGTTCAGGGGTGAAGCCTGATTAGTCTAAGTTAATTATAATAATCTCATTCCCCTCCCAGTAACTGGTTCTAGGATGGCAGGTCTTTAGATAATTTGTGGCAATGATATATGGAAAAGAAGTTTGCTGGGAACTTCTGGAGTAAAACTTCTGGAGTCTATAGAAAATCAGACTCTCTCAGGAAGATATAGCCCTGCTTGCTTCTGGTACCCATAATACAAACATAAGGGGATCCAGCCTAGGAATGAAATCAATACTATAGACATCAGAGTGGAGAGACAGGAGGAATCTGAGTCCTTGAGAACAGTGTAGAGCTACCGGATCAAACCAAACCTGATGCTTGACCTACTCTAGACTTTCTGTTATCTAAGCCAATACATTTCCTTATTGCATGGTCTAGTTTGAGCTGAGTTTTCCCTCACTTATAGTCAAAAATGCTTTGATAAAGAATGTAATCACACATTCTAAAATAATTTAAATAATGTGGTAGAAGGTCTACCTAATTTTCATTCTCTTTTAATGTTGCAAGTTGAGCTCACCAAGTTTCCTTCTACCTCTGTTGGGATCCCCTCTCACAAAGACTGATGTTTCACATTCTTCTGACTTATAGAGGTCCTTTTAGAACTGAAAAATAAGTGTGAACTAGGAGGTTATTCAGGGATTCTTAGATCTCATGGGTATCATCTACATTTCAGGAAAATTCCAGACTGTAATTCCTGCCCCACTACTTTCTCCACTCTTCCCTCCCTCCTATATATATGCTTCACTGAATAAAAGTTAACTTGGTCATCCCCTGACTGGTGGGCAATAAACTAAGAAGTTTAAGGCCTTTCTGTCTGGAGAGTAAAAAAGACATATTAAAACACTTTCAGTGCTCCTTCCTGAGAAAAACTAAGCTACATCTGATTCTTTTCCTTATGAGTCAGGATTCTGAGTACATTGTGGATGTTTCAGTCGTTTTTTATTGGGGCAACAACTCCAAAGTTTTTTTTATTTTTTATTTTTAGTTTTTATTTTTTAGACAGAGTCTTGCTCTGTTGCCCAGGCTGGAGTGCAGTGGCGTGATCTCGGCTCACTGCAACCTCCGCCTCCCTGGTTCAAGTGATTCTCCTGCCTCGGCCTCCTGAGTAGCTGGGACTACAGGCAAGTGCCACTATGCCTGGCTAATTTTTGTATTTTTAGTAGAGATGGGGTTTCCCCAAATTGGCCAGGCTGGTCTTGAACTCCTGACCTCATGATCTGCCCACCTCGGCCTCCCAAAGTGCTGGGATTACAGGCGTGAGCCACCACACCTAGCCTCCAAAGTTTTAAAAGCTCATGTAGCTGATGGCTCAGGGTTGGTTAAAGAAGTGGTCTTCAAATTTAATATGCATGTCAATCACCTGAGATCTTGTTAAAATGCAAATTCTGATTAAATTGAACTTGGGCAGAGCCCGAGATTCTTTATTCCTAACAAGTCCCCTGGAGATGCCAATGCTGCTGGTACATGTACCACACTTTATGTAGCAAAAGGCTATAATTTGGCAGAACATAGTTGGGCATCTTTGAGCTCCACTGGGCTCCATGTGCCTTTGCATGGTGTAAGGCAGAAGGTCAAAAGAGGGACACAGCCATATTATGAATAGCATTAAAGCTTCTGTTAGGATGTTGTGTAAGTCATAAATATCCACATTCCATTGTCCAAAGCAAGTTACATGACCAAGCCCAAAATCAATGTTGTGGGAAATTAACTTCTACATGTTGGAAAATATAAGGTGCTAAGTGCTGCAGAGCAGACAGGGATGCGTCCAAAGGAACAGAGATCAGTTCTTCCTGGGAGAGTCAGGGAAGGCCTCAGAGAGAATACGATGGTTGAGCCAGGTTTTGAAGGACAAGTAGTACTTTCCAACAAGCAAGGAATGGGACCCAAGGTGAAGAAGAGGTCATTCAAGCCAGGGGAAGAGCATAAAGCAGAAGCTTCATATTCTCCAAAGAAGATCCCTATACTCACTTAGCAAGATGCTCACCACCATTAGTCATCAGAGAAATGCAAATCAAAACCACAATGAGATAGATACCACTTCACCCTCACTAGGATGGCCATAATGTACAAAAACAGGTAACAATAAGTCTTGATGAGATTGTGGAAGGATTAGAACCTTCATACACTGTTGATAGGAATGTAAAATGCTGCAGCTACTTTGAAAATCAGTCTGCTGGTCCCTCAGAAAGTTGAACATGAAGTTATCATATTACCCTCCAATTCCACTCCAAAATGTATATGCAAGAGATTGCAGACATGTTAACACAAAATTTTGTATATTAATATCCATAGTAGCATTATTCATAGTAGCCCAAAGTGGAGACAACCCAAATGTCTGTCAACTAAACAAAATGTGGTACAGCCATGCAATGGAATATTATTTGTAAGTAACAAAGAATGAAATACTGATATATGCTATAACATTATGCAAAGAAAAGGAGCCAGACACAAAGGCCACATACTGTATGTTTCCATTTATATGAAATATCCAGAATAGGCAAATTTGTAGCAACAGAAAGTAGACTGGTGTTTGTCTAGGGCCGAGGCAGGGGATGGGATGAGGGGAATGAGGAGTGACTGCTAATGGGTGTGGGGTATCTTCTGTGGGTGATGAAAATGTTCTAGAATTGACTGTGGTTGCACAACTTTGTGACTATACTAAAACCATTGTACACTGTAAGTGGGTGAGTTAACAGTGTGTGAATTATATCTTAATAAAAGCTGTTAGAAAAAATACTACACATGGCAAGGCATGAAGGCACAGGAGCATAGTGTATTCCAACTATTACAGAATGGGAATGGACATGTCTGGGGATAGAGGTCAGATTATGGAGGACCTGAAGGCAGTAAGAAAGTAACAAGAACATTTTAGAATTATCAATCCATGTATGGAAAATCAGTGGGATGGAGCAGGTTGGAAAGAGGATGGGTAGTTAAGACTATTGCGATAGACTCAACATCAGCTGATGAAGGCTGAGACAAAATGATGGGGGTAGGGACAGAGACAGGGAAGAAAGAACATAAAAGATTTTTAAGATGTCAAAACAAAAGGATTTTGTGACAATCAGGTGAGAGGGCAGGGAAGATGTAAGAGAGGGATTTCTCTTATATATCCTTATGTTCTCAGCTACTTTAATATGCCTGACACAAAACAGTACCCAATAATATTTGGAGAATAAATGAATGAATGAAGTAGATGATTAGATTTTCAGAGTTGCTGTTACTTAATGGAGACCTTTGGGACACAGCAAGGGATTTTTTTGGGGGGAGTGGGGTGGAGGGACTGTAATATTTGGAGAATGGATACTTTTGTATGAGGGGAATGTCTATTTCAGAGAGAGAAATTAAAAATGATAGATTCCAGGGTACATTTGACCTCTCTCAGTTTGCTATGGCTAGCCTGCTGTATGCCTGTGGAATTTTTTTTTTTAATGAGGAATTATAAAATGTCTGTAAACTCCATCTAACTGTGGTGCCTTCAGGCTTTTGTATCCATTAGCCAAGTAGACAGAACTGATTCTCACAAGAGGGAATACAACAGGCTCAGATAAATATTTTATTGAGGCTCCATAACTAAAGATATCACCACCAGAAACCACTTAATTTTGTTCTTCAATTTCTCCCGGCTAGCCATGGCCAGCCTTACCCCACTATGACACATCCTGAAATGATAAAGTTGGAAGACCTAGCTTGCATATACCACAACCTAAGAGTTGAAAGTTGTGACCTAATTTTCAATCAGAGAAGAATCATCTCTGAAGATGGTTACATACCAGAAGACGAAGTGTTCCTATTTGTAACAACAGGACACTTCCACAGATGAACCCACTCTGTATAGTCATGAAAGAACAACTTTTATTTCTAGATTGGGATGGGAGCAGGAAGACGTTGCGGTTTTGCCTTATTCTGATCCACCATCAGCTTATTAGCTATGGTAGATGAGGTGGTTCCTGTGGATCTTCTCTTCCTGCTTCAGCAAGAGAAGCTTGTGGATGAGTAATGGAAAATTCTGCATTTGCTTGGTGTTTTAAGTATTCACAAGGGAGTCCCAGGTCCAAGCTTGTGGGCAGTACTTGGGCTTACTTATGGCAAAAGGAAAAAATATAGAGTGTCTGGGGGTCTCTCTGGGAACCAGTTAGTGATTAGAGTGATTGGAACCAACTAGACCAGTCAGGAACACTTACTGAAAAGGTGAGTTATGAACCGGTAAGCTTTCTGAAGAAGGGTTTCTCCTTTCTTTACCAAATGATCTTTAGTTAAAATAAAGTATGATCAGCAAACTTGGAAGGTGAACCTGAGTTTGGATATGAGAAGTAGTAAAAAATAATGTTGTCTTTTCTAGGGCTAAGGTTCTGGCTCAAGAATCTGTGACCATCTGCAGTGGCTCATGCCTGTAATCCCAGCACTTTAGGAGGCCAAGGTAGGAGGGTCACTTGAGCTCAGGAGTTTGAGACCAGCCTGGCCAACATGGCGAAATCCCATCTCCACTAAAAATACAAAAATTAGCTGGGTGTGGTGGTGCACACCTGTAGTCCCAGCTACTCAGGAGGCTGAGGCAGGAGAATCGCTTGAGCCCGGGAGGCAGAGGTTGCAGTGAACCGAGATCATGCCACTGCGCTACAGTCTGGGACACAGAGTGAGACTCTGTCTCAAAAAAAAAAAAAAAAAAGGTGACCATCTAGAAAGACCTATATATCTCTCTTAGTGGAATCATCCTGTGCACTTTGGGAAACTAAGCCTTATCTGGAGTAACTCTATCTTAGTTTGGGTTTGGGCTACTCACATCTTTGGAGCATCCTGGGATGTCTCTTGATGTGGCTGATGCCCTGTGGACTGTAGTCTCTAGATGGTTTCCTGTCTAGTGTGCTCTTTGGACACTTAACAGCTACAGCTACAGTAACTGCTCTACACCCATCACTTCTGAGCTAAATAACACAGGAATCAAATTGGCAAATTAGACTTACAAGAACAAGAACTCTCACCCAGTATCAAGCTTTACTAATAATCTCAAGGATACAAGTAATTACGAAGCACAGACAAAGCAGAGAGAGGTCAGCAACTGCCAGTGCAGCTCTCTTGGTCCTTTTTTGGGTAACATTAAGATGCACACTAGCCCAGATTTAACATATAAAGAAGCGAAACAATGTATATAGTCATCACTTACAGAAAAGAGGGTTACTTTGATGATAGTATGGATCCATTTGTCTTCGAACCAACTTCAGGTGATTTGTAATCCTTTGCTCTTTCCTTGGGCAGCTTTGGTTCCAGTTTTGAGCCCATTTCCCTCAGAGAGCAGCCCATCAGGGCAGCTTCTGTCTGGGAGTGGTCAAAACCAGCTCCAAACTCAAACCAGTTAGGGATGCCTGGCACTAACCTATAAGATGAATCTCATCAGCTCTTAGGCACAGTCCCTCTGGGGAGCTAGCTCCTTATCATCCCTCTTTGCCTGCAAAACTTCCACAGGGGGTCTTCGTGGTGTGGTTCAACTCTGGCCCCTGCCAGGGAAACTGACAGGAGCCAGAATGCCTGCCAGTTAGGATAATTTTGGCTGCAAGTAACAGAAAGCCCTGATTCAAACTGGCTCAATCAGTAAGAAAATTTCTTACATAGCTTACATGTGATAAAAGAAAAAAATTCAGCTGAATTAAATATAAAGGAGTGTAATTGAGCAATGAACAATTTGCGAATCGGGCAGCTTCCTGAGCCAGAATAGCTCTGAGACTCTAGCGCAGCCACACAGTGGAAGATTTATGGACAGAAAAAAAAAAAAAAAAAAGTGATACACAGAAAACGGAAGTGAGGTACAGAAACAGCTAGCTTAGTTACAGCTCGATGTTTGCCTTATTTGAGCACGGTTTGACTAGTCAGCCACTGTTGATTGGCCAAAACTCAGTGATTGGCACAAGTGTAGGCTATGGTCTGTACACCTCTACTTGTTATAGTTCATGATAACAGAAACACCTTTAGGTCGAACTCAATGTATGTAAAGGAGGCACCTTAAGCTAAACTTGATTTAACAATTCCCCCCTTTTAGTCATCATTTCAATTTTGAGAGACTGACCAAAACTCTAGTCATTGATATCACTATCGCCATTGTGAATGTACTTATTTGGTCTTGAAACCCACTGGGAAACAGCAAAACAGTGAGTTTTCCAAGGTAGGAAGAAGGACTGAGTAGAGGGTAGTTGCTTATGCTGGAACATCCTGTTTACAGGGGAAAAAACAAAACCTGGTCTGTTCTAGGATCTATGTGCTTCCTTAAAGTCTTAGTTTGATTATGTCACATTTAGCACGAGTGATTCCATTTTGGTTTGGTCTGGTCTGTTGGGGCCTTTGAAGTCCTCTTAAATCTCTTATTACCTGACTTTAGCCAGGCCAAATGGCCAATATTTCTGGCTTTTGAACTTTACAACGGCAACCTCACAGGTGAAACCAATAATACTTAACTAAGGTTATGACTTAACCATAAGTGTACAAGGTATTTTCAAAGAGGTGTTAGCAGTTTTTACAAGATCTAGAATCTCCAGAAGTAGCTCACAGAAAGGAAGATTCAAGAAAGGAAGCCAGAAGTTGCACCTGGAGGGGCAGAGAATCAACAAATGGTAAGTGTCACACAGATATCAACCAGAAAGTAGTCATTCCCTAAGCCAGGATTGAACCTGGACTGCCATTGTAAAATGGCAAAGCCTCAGCTGGTGAGCTATAGCTTTGGAGGGTTTCCATTGCTCTTCCCAGAAGGAGCCTACAGCAGTCAATTTTGAGCTTGCAAAGGCTTTTAACTGCTCAAGATAATTTTTAGAGCTAACTAAGACATCAACCCCCAAATTCTGGTTCCCTGGATGGCAGAGACCAAGAGAAAGTACCGCCATGTGGTTATAAGGTCAGGCTCCCAAGGACATAAAACAAGATGAGAGGGAAACCTCATCCAGTTTTTTGTTGTTTCAGGGACCTGCAGCAAAGTTTATAACTGACCAGTTTGCTGGGCTGGCTTGAACAGTGAGCTTATGGGGGTCCTAGGCCTGCATTCTATCCTATGGTAGTACCCCTTTTTATGACAGAATGACGCAGAAAGACAAACTCATAGCACAAAATACATCAGATTTGCTACAGCTTAAGACTAGCCTCATAAATCCATTTTCCCATTAATCAAAACTTTACACGGGAGCTAACAGTGATTTTTACCATTCATTCAACCAGTTTGCACAGAGAGCAAGAGGCCAGAAGTCTGACTGGTAAGAAATTGCCTTTTTGACAGCATGCCAGGTTTCTGGATTCCCTATCCCTGAGCAGCACCAGCGACCCTGCTAGCTGTTCCACAGCCATGGGGCCCAAGCCACAACACAAAGGAAAATCTTTTGTTGTTTCTTGGAACAATACTAAAAAGCCTCTCAATTTTATAAGTTGCTGCCCAACCGGCTGCATGGGGGACCCGAATTAACATTTTCCCTTCTCACCAGAGCAAAACATGTGTGACAAAACAGACATTAGCCACTCTGCTTAGCGCCCAACATCAAACTGGCCAGGCTTAAACTTGCCCCTAGTTTGGCTCTGTCATCTTTAATCTATTCCAAGTGGATTAAAGGAGTTTTAACATGTGGTCTCTGGGCAAGATGGTTGTCCTGAGTAACAGAAAAGACAGGAAAGGGAAAGGAGAAAAAGAGAAAAGCATCGCTTGCGGCGAGTTGGGGAAGGCAAGGAGCTCAGGGAGGCCAGAGAAATGCCCATCCATTGCAGCAACACTGAATCAAAAGTTCAGGTGGCTGCTTATCAGTTGTGAAGGAATCTTTTCTAGCAGTCCCATCAGCCCGCAAGTTTCCCTTTTAGAGGAAAAAAAGGTTCCCCACGCCCCATGATCCTGTACATGCCTAATCCTGTCACCTATAGCCATCAGCAAAAAGTGCAAGGCAGACTAATTCAAAGAGAATACTGGTTAACATTATATATATATATATATATACACACACACACACACACACACACACATATATACACACACACGTGTGTGTGTGTGTATATATATATCATGCCAAATCCATTTTTAAGCAAGAAGGACTTTACTGAGGGGAGGGCCTCTAACCCAATCCCATCCTTTACCCAGGTACAATGTACCCCACTACTTACCCCAAATTGGCCAATTGGTGTGCAGTCTATTTCCTTTGGATAGCGATTGTAACTAAGCCAAAAGATTAGCAGATTTATTTTTTTTAAAATCAATTAGTCGCTTAAGCTTTTTATTTGGCTTTCATAAAGTCTTTAAAAAAATATTGAAATTTTAGGAGCTTCTGCGTATCAATAGGCATCTTTAGATAAGACTAATTTGGGAGCTCTCATTTGCAAATGCACTTCTCCAGTGCAGTGTTGTTCATTTGGAATGTTCACGGTAAGTTATCTTTAGTAAGATTTCACCATTTCTGTAAGACTTTGCTGCTTCCAGGGCCTAACACTTATGCATGTGTAAGCCGGAAGGAACTCAGTTCTTCAGAAATTAAGAATCCCATTTTTTACCTCAAATTTTGTCTTTGCTTTCAGGTTCCCTTGATCAACTTAGCCAATGATTTTTTTTTTTTTTCCTACCTTAGCATGCAAGAAAAATGAAACAAAGGGATAGAACACAAAAATCCCTGTGAATTTCCAAAAGCCAAGTTTTACACCCCCTGCAATATTGCCATTTACTACTGGGTTCTTTCTGACTCAGTCAGATGTAATAGGCCTCTAACTGGATCCAAGCCAGTTAATTATCAGATCCAATCTGATCCCGGACCCAGTCCAGTTTCTGTCATGACTTCCAAACCTAGTTTGGATCAGAAATTTGCTCAAACTCAGCTCCAAACACAAATCTGTGGAGCTTTGGAACCAGAGAGAGAACTTACTATGATCTCCAGCTGCTCCAGGAGAGAAACAGCACAGTGGGTCCGGCAGGTGCCCTGCTTGGTCACTCAGCACTCCTGTGGGTTGTTAGAAGCTCTACTTAGAATCCCACTTTTGATGCCATCTGATAAAAGAAAAACTTCAGCTGAATTTTTATTATTATTATTATTTATTTTTTGAGACAGAGTCTTGCTCTGTCGCCCAAGCTGGAGTGCAATGGTGCAATCGTGGCTCACTGCAACCTCCACCTCCCAGGTTCAAGTGATTCTCCTGCCTCAGCTTCCCGAGTAGCTGGGATTACAGGTGCCTGCCACCATGCCTGGCTAATTTTTGTATTTTTTAGTAGAGACAGGGTTTCACCATGTTGGTCAGGCTGGTCTCGAACTCCTGACCTCAGGTGATCCCCCTGCCTCCGCCTCCCAAAGTGCTGGGATTACAGGTGTGAGCCATTGTGCCTGGCCAGCTGAATTAAATTTAAAGGAGTTTATTTGAGCAATGAACAATTTGCAAATTGGGCAGCCTGCTGAACCAGAACATGCTCTGACTCCAGTGCAGCCATGCAGTGGAAGATTTATGGACAGAAAAGGGACAGTGATGCACAGAAAATGGAAGCGAGGTACAGAAACATCTGGATTGGTTACAGGTTGGCATTGGCCTCATTTGAACACAGTTTGAACAATTGGCTACATTTGATTGGCCAAAACTCAGTGATTGGCACAGATGTGGGCTGCAGTCTGTTTACACCCCCACTTGTTATAGCTCACGATGTAAAGAGAAACCTTTATGCCAAACTTAAAATATGTGAGAAGGCAGCTTCAGGCTAAACTTGATTGAACACATGACATTTTCCAGAGAGCCATGCTCCATAAATACACACATTCCAAGTTTGTTTACCATAAACAATGCTAGATGAACCAAATACATTCTCCTGAAAGCATTCCATAGATAAGGACTGTCCCGCTAGTTTAATATTATTAGTATGTTTGCCAGGAGGTCTGTTATTAGCGTGTGTACAAGGAGATTTGAGTAACTTACTTTTTTTTTTTTCTTCCCAGGAAATCCTTCAGTTGAAGAGACTGGCTTGCAGCTTGATGCTAACCCTTTCCTTACCAGTTTCTATAGAACAGGAGTGGGAGGCAGGGTGCCTTCTGTGTTTGTGTATGGCTGTCCAGATTGTGGAAGCTCTGGGGCACTGGGGAAATGAGGGTTTTAGAGCCGGGCATACAGACAGATGACTTAACCAACTGAAGCTCAAATCTCAGCTGTCCCCTTTTTGTGTTACATTAGGGAGTTAGTACAGCTGTTACCTCATCTGAAGAATGAGAATACTATCTACCTCATTGGTTTATTTTTATAAGCATAGCAGTCTTTTTTGCATGAAAATACTTTTTAAGCTTTAACAAGCTATACCCATGTACTGTATTATTATTATTGTTATCAGTGGATATCTGTAGCCCTTTCTATTTGGATGTCCATTTGTGGTCTGTTCCAAGGTTGGTGGCTCTGACTCATGGCTGCAAGGCGTTTTAGTGACTGAAGCTCTTTGTTAGCAGCAAGACATCCTGGATGTCAGAAATCCTTTGTTTTGGAAACAAAAAGTAGACCCGGGTCTACTTTTAGAGCACCACATTTTTCATTATATTTATTTTCACAGTCTACAATTTTATATATTTGTATAAACATAATAATAGCTGGCCGGGCATGGTAGTTCATGCCTGTAATTCCAGCATGTTGGGAGGCCAAGGCTGAAGGATCACTTGAGCCCAGGAGTTTGAGACCAGACTGGGCAACATGGTGAAACCCCATTTCTATACAAAATACAAAAATTAGCCGGGTGTGGTGGCACGTGCCTGTAGCCCCAGTTACTTGGGAAGCTGGGGTGGGAGGATTGCTTGAGTCCAGGAGGTGGAGGTTGCAGTGAGCTGAGATCACACCACTGCACTCCAGCCTGGGTAATAGAGAGAGACCCTGTCTCAAAAACAACAACAGTAAACCAAACCAAACCAAACAGAAACAGCTAACAATGTTGAGCACTTATTACATGCTAAGTACTTTTCCATGCCCTTTAAGTATAGTATCCCATTTAATCCTCCCAAACAACCTAATGAGGTCATTATTTTTCTTTTTAATGATACATTTCAATTATTACAGAGATAAACATGTATATTCAAAATGTTATGTTCTGCTTTGATCAATTAGCTATAGATTATAAAAATTTTTCCGGCCGGGCGCGGTGGCTCAAGCCTGTAATCCCAGCACTTTGGGAGGCCAAGACGGGCGGATCACGAGGTCAGGAGATCGGGACCATCCTGGCTAACATGGTGAAACCCCGTCTGTACTAAAAAAAACTATAAAAAACTAGCCGGGCGAGGTGGCAGGCGCCTGTAGTCCCAGCTACTCGGGAGGCTGAGGCAGGAGAATGGCGTGAACCCGGGAGGTGGAGCTTGCAGTGAGCTGAGATCCGGCCACTGCACTCCAGCCTGGGCGACAGAGCAAGACTCCGTCTCAAAAAATAAAAAAAAAAGTCAGAATTTCCATGTTATTGTCACCATGATTATTATTATTTTTATTTATTTATTTATTTATTTTTTGTGGGGGACAGCGTCTTGCTCTGTTGCCCAGGCTGGAGTGCAGTGGCACAATCTTGGCTCACTGCAACCTCTGCCTCCCGGGTTCAAGCAATTCTCCTGCCTCAGCCTCCTGAGTAGCTGGGATTACAGGCGTGCACCACCATGCCCAGCTAATTTTTGTATTTTTTTTTTAGTAGAGACGGGGTTTCACCATGTTGGTCAGGCTGGTCTCGAACTCCTGACCTCGTGATCCGCCCGCCACAGCCTCCCAAAGTGCTGGGATTATAGTCATGAGCCACCACTCCTGGCCATGATTATCTTTTAAAAAGTTGTTTGTCAGACATTTAGACTGTCTCTAATTTTTCATAGAGATAAATACAACTATAAGAAACATATTTTTTTCATAAAAATTATACTTACCTAAATCTGTCTTTTAACTTTGTTCCTGTAGGTTTTTTCCTATTTGTGGAAACTTTATATACATGTAGAAAAGTTCATGTAAATGTTCAGCTCAATGAATTGCCACAATAAAATATTACATGCATCTAAAGCCCCCCTCATGTTTTCTTCCAGTAAGTACACCATCAGCCTCCATCTTGTGTTTGGCTTCTTTTGCTCAATATTTATCTATATTGTTGTGTGAAGTTATAATTTGGTTCATCTCAAAGGAGGTGGGAATTATTATTAACCATATTTTATAGGCTAAGAAACTGAGTCACAGAAAGGTCAAGTAGCTTACTCAGAATCATATACTAGCAAGTGGCAGAGTCAGAATTTGAACCCAAGTAATCTGACTCTGCTCTGTTAACCATTATGCTAGACTGCAGCTCATAGCTATTTATTTAATGTCCATCTCCCCCACTATGCTGCAAGCTCCATTTAATACCCAGCACCCAGCACCTAGACATACCAGGTGATCAATAGATACTTCTGACTGAATGAATGAAGAATGAATGAATGAATGAATGAATACCAGATAGGCCTGCTTTTGTGATTCAGTGCTTTTGCCTAGGTTGCTAGAAATGCCTCTGAAAGTTCAGGATCTTCCTTTTCTTCACCTTGATTATGGGCACCTCCTCAGAATCACTCTTACTAGCTGCGGTCACAGCCTGCTGACATCCCTTCTGTGGCAGCACACAGCAGCCTGTGTGACTCTACTGGGAGGGGACTCTGGAAGCTTCCATGTTGAAGGAAGATTTGTTTCTGTGTCTAGACCTTGGAGAGCTCTTGGGCCTTATCTTGTCCTTCCATAAGAAGGAGACACTAGGGTAATACTTTTGATTGCTGCCCCAGGAGTTGGAATGGCCCCTATACAAGTTCATGCTTCTATAAATCCTGGAGCAGTTGAAAATGATTCCTGCACTCTTTTTTTTTTTTTTTTTTTTTTTTTTGAGACAGAGTGTCACTCTGTTGCCCAGGCTAGAGGGCAGTGGCACAATCTCGGCTCACTGCAACCTCAGCCTCCCGGGTTCATGCCATTCTCCTGCCTTAGCCTCCTGAGTAGCTGGGACTACAGGCACCTGCCACCAAGCCCAGCTAATTTTTTTGTAATTTTAGTTGAGACGGGGTTTCACCATGTTAGCCAGGATGGTCTTGATCTCCTGACCTTGTGATCTGCCCGCCGTGGCCTCCCAAAGTGCTGGGATTACAGGCATGAGCCACCGCGCCCAGCTGATTCCTGCATTCTTAACCCTCAGCTTCCTGTACAGAATTTTGGTGTCCATGGACAGTTGGTCTCTTGACATTTGTGGTAATCTTTTTGGTTTGGTTTTTTCTTTCTTTGTCTAACAGTGAATCTTGTACTTATGATGTTACTGAAGCAGGGATATAATCAGGAACCACTTTCAGGTGTATTCCATCCAAAGCAATGTGAGATTGACTGTAGGATTTGTGAATCCCAGGCCTGTGCTTGATTGATTGCACTCTTCTTCTCCCCCACTGTACTGTAGTGAGACTTTGAGAAATGGCCCACCTTCTCCTCTGAAAATTGCCTTCAAAGGAATTAGCTTAAGCCAACTGTCTTAAAGCCTGTAAATGATCACTACAGAATTTCCAAAACCAAGAGAATTGGTCCATTTCTCTAATATTTAGATATTTTCTAACACACTGAGGCCTGGCACTATGATAAGAAAAAATAAATGTAGCAGCAGTTCTTTGTATTATAGGAGGACACTTTTTCTTAGAACGCTTTAGCCACTATTGTGATGATTTGCATACTGGGCACAGGTAAACAATTTACATGGAGGAAATCAACCCACGAGTTAACCGTTACTCATCTAGTAGTCTTATTCTCAACATTTTCTCCTTATTGAATGAATACTGTATTTGATACAGGAAACACAGGTTTGGAAGAATACACATGCCAGCATTACAGGAAAGCAGATTATTTGCACTTTTTGTGCTCTCAGACAAGGGTTGGCAAATTTTTTCACTAAAGGACCAGCTGGTAAATTTAATAGGCTGACAACCATACAGTCTATGTTGCAACTCTTCACATATGCCCTTCCAGAGTGAAAGCAGCCATAAACACTATGTAAATGAATGCGTATGGCTGTGTTCCAGTAAAACTTTATTTACAAAAGCAGTCATAGGCTTTATTTAACCTACAGGCCATAATTTGCCAACCCCTTGTCTAGGAGATCCAACAGAAAAAAATTAACCAAAGGAACAAAAGCCCTGTACAACATAAGCTGAAAGATAGACATATTCCCCAAATTGGTAAATCCTTTATAGAAATATCTAATTTTTTCCATGGTGTTCTACATAAAGAAGTTGAACATGATAATGAATGTTTTCAAGTAGGGATATGTGCAGAAAAGAGTTAACATACTGTACCTAATTGCTATCCTTTAAAAAGCCTGCTTGTGGCCAGGCGTGGTGGCTCATGCCTGTAATTCCAGCACTTTGGAGGCTGAGGCAGGCAGATCACTTGAGTTCGGGAGTTTGCAATAAGCCTGGCCAACATAGCAAAACCCTGTCTCTACTAAAAATACAAAAATTAGTTGGGTGTCGCGGCACATACCTGCGATCCCAGCTATTTGGGAGGCTGAGGCAGGAGAATCACTTGAACCTTGGAGGTAGAGGTTGCAGCAAGCCGAGATTGCGCCACTGCACTCCAGCCTGGTGACAGAGCAAGACTCCATCTCAATAAATAAATAAATACATAAATAAAAATAAAAATTAAAAACCTGCTTTCAAGGTTGGCCATTGACTGGTGTCGGGCAACTTAGATTCGGGGGAGGGTTTTCACCCTAACTGATAAGAGTGGTTCACTGTGCATAAACTGTTCAAACAATATGATCTTTGCTGAACCCCCGCTTTCCTTCTGGGAGTCTAGAATTTGGGAAGGTGCTAGGCAGAGGCTACCTATGTGACCAGCCTCTGATAAGAGCCTTGATTGCTGGGTCTCTAATGAGCTCACCTGGTTGGTGACATTTCATGCATGTTGTCACAGCTCATTGCTGGGGGAAATTAAGCATGTCCTGTGTGACTCTGTTGGGAGAGGACTCTGGAAGCTTGTGCCTGATCTTCTCTGGGCTTCGTCCCATGCACCCTTCCCCTTTGCTGATGGTGCTTGGTATCCTTTCACTGTCATAAACCATAGCTGTGAGTGCAAGTATATGCTGAGTCCTCCTAGCAAATTGTCAGACCTGAAGGCGGACTTGGGGACCTCCCAACACAGGGTACATTATTTCCTACCTTGTTCATTTAATGTCCTTTTCCTCCAGATGTAAACCATCAACTTTAAATTTTGGAAATGTTCCTGATCACAGTGACAACACCTGGGTTTAGTATAATACAGGATTGGCAGAATTCTGAGCCTGGAGGGCATGAGAAATTGCAAGACAGCATGTGGTCAGAGCTCCACTAAAAGGAACTGGGTGACCACTTGCTAGAAAATTGGTCTGATTCAGCAGAAAAAATAGCTTGATAAAACTATGACTGTTTGCAGCTTGTATATCTGAGGTCAGCCTAACAACTTAATGGGTCAAAACAGTTCCTGAAAACTACAACCAGACTTGGGGTTCAGTAAATGGCCTGTGCCAAACTTCATTACAATGACCCAATCTGGAACGAATAAGCTTGGCCTTGTTCAACCAGTCAGTCTTTGTGAAATTTTGCAACTTTGCTTTTATAAGACCCACCCTGAGGGTCTCCAGAGGGTATGCTCTCCCTTGTATATTCCCCAAATGCTAGTAAATCCTTAATATGTCAGGCTGGGCATGGTGGCTCATGCCTGGAATCCCAGCACTTTGGGAGGCTGAGGCGGGTGGATCTCTCGAGCCCTTGTGTTCAAGACCAGCCTGGGCAACATGGTGAAACCCCGTCTCTTTAAAAAATACAAAAATTAGGGGCCAGTGTGGTGGCTCACGCCTAGTAATCCCAGCACTTTGGGAGACCGAGGTGGGCAGATCACGAGGTCAGGAGATCAAGACCATCCTGGCTAACACGGTGAAACCCCGTTTCTCCTAAAAATACAAAAAATTAGCTGGGCATGGTGGCGGGTGCCTGTAGTCTCAGCTACTCAGGAGGCTGAGGCAGGAGAATGGCATGAACCCAGGAGGCGGAGCTTGCAGTGAGCCGAGATCGTGCCACTGCACTCCAGCCTGGGTGACAGAGCGAGACTCTGTCTCAAAAAAAAAACACAAAAAACAAAAAACAAAACAAAAACAAAAACAAAACACAAAAATTAGCCAGTCGTGGTGGCATGCAACTATAGTCCCAACTAGTCAGGAGGCTGAGGCCAGAGGATGGTTTGAGCCCAGGAGGTGGAGGCTGCAGTGAGCCAAGATCATGCCACTGCACTCCGGCCTGGGCAACAGAGTGAGACCCTGTCTCAAAAAAACAAACAAAAAAAAGTCTCAGTACTTCAATTTTCAATTGTCTCTGAATGATTCTTTGACAGTTTGAAGACTCCATCCTACAGGACCTAATTCTACTTAGGTTTTCCCATCTTGTCTATCAGTAAACTCATTTTAATGCTCATCATGTCTGAAAGTCTTCATATTTCTTTTATTAGTGGTGACCTCAAAGGTTGTGTATAGGGAAGCATGGGGTGATCTGAATCATGCTGATGTCACTGAAACTGCCTTTGCAAAAATTATAACAGTGAGAAAATTAGGACAGTGAAAGAGATCTGTCCTAATCGACTCCATATTGCTTTTAACCTCCAAATTGCCCTTGTTCATTCCTGGGTGTAGGCTGAGCTGACTATAGGAGGAATTTAATTTATAGTTTAACTTTGAAACAAAGATGATAATAGCCCTTTCCCTGAAACAAACCCCCTCCTTGCCTGGGGACAAGACTGCCTTTGTAAAACTAACAAATCAGCCGCAAGATTAGAAATTATGGTTTAGGAGTCATGCCTCCAGAGGCCTCAAGATTCCTAACCTCCCCAATTTCTCTTAAGGATAACATCACTATTGTGAAACCTAAGATTGATGTTTGAAGTATTTTTCAGACCCTCCATTCTAATGGACCAGTTGGTGCCACTCAGACTATATGTGGTCGCCAGCCTAATATATTTACCAGCTGGTCCTTTAGTGAAAAAGTTTGCCAACCCTTGCTTGGACCACAAAAAGTGCAAATAATTTGCTTTCTTATAATGCTCTCATGTGTGTTCTTCCAAACATGTGGTCTTGTGGCTTCCACCCAGGAACTGACTCAGCGCAAGAGGACAGCTTCTACCCCTTGTGATTTCATCCCTGACCCAACCAATAAACATTCCCCATTCTCTAGCTCCTGCCCATCAAAATATCTTTAAAAATCCCTGGCCTCTGAATTCTGGGAGAGGATGACTTGAGTAATAATAAAACTACAGTCTTCCATGTAGCTGGCTCTATGTATATTAAACTCTTTCTCTATTGCAACGCCCCTGTCTTGATAAATCAGATCTATCTGGACAGTGGGCAGATGAACCCATCAGGCGGTTACATCACTGACTGGAAAATCAAGAAAACCACCAAGATGAACACATACAGCAAAGGAGAGGAAGATTGTTGGGAGCAAGCCTCCCAAAATCTGGCCATAAACTGGCCCCAAGACTGGCTATAAACAAAATCTCTGCAGCACCGTAATATGTTCATAACGGTCCTAACGCCCGCATTGGAAGGTTGTGGGTTTATGGGAATGAGGGAAAGGAACACTTGGCCCGCCCAGGGCAGAAAACTGCTTAAAGGCATTCTTAAGTCACAAACAATAGCATGAGCGATCTGTGCCTTAAGGGCATGTTCCTGCTGCAGTTAACTAGCCCAACCTATTCTTTTAATTCGGCCTATCCCTTCGTTTCCCATAAGGGGTACTTTTAGTTAATTTAATATCTATGGAAACAATGCTAATGACTGGTTTGCTGTTAATAAACATGTGGGTAAATCTCCTTTTGGGGCTGCCAGCTCTGAAGGCTGTGAGACTCCTGATTTCCCACTTCACACCTCTATATTTCTGTGTATGTGTCTTTAATTCCTCTAGCGCCACTGGGTTAGTATCTCCCCGACTGAGCTGGTCTCGGCAAAGATAAAATCCAGAACTTGGCTGGTCCAAGTGCAGTGGTGTTTACAACTAATTGATCACAACCAGTTAGAGATTTCTTTGTTCCTTCGCCACTCCTATTCCTTCACTTGACTAGCCTAAATAATAATAATAATGATAATAATGATAACAATAATAAAATCCAAGAAGAAGAGGCAAGAATGAACCCTGGACCAACCAAAGCTTGCACGTGACTGCATCCTGTGCCTACGTGCCACCACCATCGCCACCACCACTGCCACCATGCCCAAGAGAAAGGTCGAAGGGGATGCTAAAGGAGATAAAGCCAAAGTGCGGACAAACCACAGAGAAGATCCACGAGGTTGTCTGCTAAACCTGCTCCTCGAAAGTCAGAGCCCAAACCTAAAAAGGCCCCTGCAAAGAAGGGAGAGAAGGTACCCAAAAAGAAAAAGGGAAAGACTGATGTCGGCAAGGAGGGGAATAACCCTGCAGAAAATGGAGATGCCAAACAGAGCAGGCACAGAGAGCTGAAGGTGCCAGAGATGCTGAGGGAAGTGTGTGCATTTTTGATAACTGTGTACTTCTAGTGACTGCACAGTTTGAAATACTATGTCACTAATAGAACGTTTCAGAAGCTGGATTGATGTGGGGAAAACACCTTTCCCAAGACTTCGTCTTGGCTCCCAGGAGGAGGGACTCCCTAACTTTGACACACGTGGCCACCTTGGCATTTCAAAAGTCTTGTGGTATGGAAAAACAAATTCATTTTTATGTCCTCTTTTCCCTTTCCACCTTTCAGCACAGACTTAACTCCCTTAAACCCAGACATATGTTGGGATCTCACCCCCAGTCATTGGTTACCAGTGTGTCAGGCAATCTGGACTTTCCAGTGATGCCACTGAGATAGCACCCCTCAAAAGAGCAGTGATTCTGTTTCTAGATGGTGGATCTTCAGACAAATTTGGCCATTTTCATTTCACTTCCTGAAAGTCAGGGTCAGCTCGTGAAAAGTTGTTAAACAACATTCTAAATGTGAAATGTTAACCCTCACTCTAAACTTTCCCTGTTCAGAGCATCAGATGAAAACTTCATTGGGTTCTATAGTGGCTTTCTGATTTTTGGTAGTCCATTGAAGAAGGGAGTTTGAAAGTTGCATACTGTTAACGATTGTCTGCCCGTGTCTGCCTGAAATACCATGATTGTTTATGGAAAGTATCTTTAATAAAGCTGGATACAGTTTGTCTTGGGAAAAAAAAAAGCCACTCCACTCCTGTGAGGCAGGAGCCACTGCACCCGGCCTTGGTCAATCAAGTCTTGAAACACATTATCACCTACTACTGTGGGGTTATTGAGGGCAGGGCACAACTGGGAACACGGCCCACCCCGGGCTACTCTTCACTGCTCCATGACAGCATCGTCACATAGAGGAAGACATATCCGCAGGTGGTGGCCCAGAACAGGAGCTCACAAAGCAGAAAGGGTGATGCCAAGTGGATGACTCAGGAGCAGGCAGATGACGAACCTCTTTTTCTGCAAATATAATGGAAAAAAGTCATCTTTGAAGAGAGTAGAGGAAGCTAATGTTTGCGTTACACTTAGAGTTTAAGTTTTACACCAGATATGAGAGGTTCTTACAAGAGATGATACTTTTGTATGTTGACTTTGTAAAGGCCAGATTGTTATAAAAATGGTGATGGCACAAGGCAATGACTGTCTGAGCCAGAAGAATGGATAATGAACAATCTTTCCAGAAAAATGTAGGCCAGGAGTCATATCCAGCTTTCATATCTGACAAAACTAAAATTATAGTTGGGGCTATCATCTTTTCTTAGCAATGCATTTTGACTGTAATTTGGTATTAGACAGTGTTATATACTTAGTAACATTAGTCAGCCTTATTAAAATGGATCTGATGACACAATTTTTTTCTTTTAAAAATATTTTAAGTTTTTACTCTTTTCAAAATGTGGAATGACTAAACAGGAGGTACTTTGTCTACAGGAACTTCTTTGGGTAAGGTAAAACAGTGAAATTTGATATACATATAATTTTAATATATGAATATATTATACACATATTAAAGCTATACATATACTGAACCTGCTAGTTTCCCTTATATATTTATATTTTCATATTAACCCTATATATTTATCTATACTGTTGAGATATTTCCATATAAAATTTTAGTATTTATATATATATAATTAAACATATAGACACAAATACATACAAATAGAATTTTATTTTTCTGAACACCAAGTATAATTTTTTTGACATGGAGTCTTGCTCTGTCACCCAGACTGGAGTGCAGTGGCATGATCTCAGCTCACTGCAACCTCCAACTCCCAGGTTCAAGCAACCCCCCCACCTAAGCCTCCCGAATAGCTGGGATTACAGGTGCCTGTCACTATACTTGGCTGATTTTTGTATTTTTAGTAGAGATGGGGTTTCACCATGTTGGCCAGGCTGGTCTCGAACTCCTGACCTCAGGTGATCTGCCTGCCTTGGCCTCCCAAAGTGCTGGGATTACAGGTGTGAGCCACCACGCCCGGCTTGAACACCAATTATAATTTTAATTCTCCAGGCCACATTTGGTAATTCTTGTAAAACCATGCAATCTATGGGCTGATTTAGGCACTAGAGTATTGTGGATAGTGAAAAAGATTTTTGGGTGTTAGCCCTTGTCTTTGGAAGCCTTTCTAAGTGGTAGCATGGGCCTACTTTCTACCTCTGCAGGTAGGGTACAATGAATGTAAGTGAGTCTTTGAATGATGATGCTTGTCTTAGTCCATTCGGCCTACTAAAACAAACTACCATAGACTGAGTGGCTTATAGACAACAGATTTATTTCTCTCTGTTCTGGCGGCTGAAAAGTCTAAGATCCAGGTGCAAATAGATTCAGCGTCTGGTGAGGGCCCACTTCATCCTTTATATATGGTGCCTTCTTGCAGTGTCTTCACATAGTAGAAGGGGCAAGGCAGCTCTCTAGGGCCTTTTTTTTTTTTTTAATCAGGGCACTGATCCCATTTATAAGGGCTCTGCCCTCATGTCCTAATCCACCTCCCAAAGACACCACCTCCTAATACCATCACATTGGAGGTTAGGATTTCAACATATGAATCTGGGAGGGATGTAAACATTGAGTTCATAACAATGTTAATCTTGCTTTGTCTCTGCATCTTGATCCTGAATGTTGTTTTCACGATGTCTTGTGGATGTGAATACATTTTGGACCTGTTCATTTCCTTGTGATTTTCCTCTTTCTAATGTTTTGAGGGTCTGCGGAGTGAGGTTCTAATGGATTGTAAGCTTCACCTGAGGAAGTGCTTCACCTTGGGAAGAATTAGAAATAGGAAAAAAACCAACTCTTGTCTTGTTTTCAACTCCTACAATCAGTTAGCAAGCCCTGTTCAAAATATCTGAGATATGACTTAAGTATTTCCTTTACATCTTCACAAACACTGACTTCATTAGTTGCCACTGGGGTATTGCAATCACTTCCTAATCTGTTTCCTGCCACCAATCTCACTCCACTCCAGTCCACTGTTGTCACCATGACTACAGTTAACATGCTAAAAAAGGTTACTCTTCCTCTCCAAACTGTTAATTAGTTCCCCACTGTCCCCAGGAAATAAAAGGTTTCTGAAGCAATTAGAAGGATGGTGGTGAGGGGGAAAATAGCTAACCTTTAATGAGTTCTTGCAATGTGCCAGGCATTGTTCTATGGACACAATTTATTTGGACTATGTCACTTAACTTTAAAACAACTAAATGAGTAGTCATCATCATCATTATCATCATTTCAATTTGTAAGTGAAGAAACAGGAACACAGAAGAGTTAAATAACTTGCTCAAGGGCACACAAATAATTAATGGAACAAGGATTTGGGCCTTGTAAGCTACAGAAATTGACAAGATGATTCTAAAATGTACAGTTTATGGAAAAGCAAAATGACTAGGAGAGCCAAAACTACTTTGCAAAAGAAGAACAAAGTTGGAAAGTATCACTACTTGATTTAAAAAATTATTGTAAAGCTACAGTAATAAAGACACAATGATATCGGTACAAAGACAGACAAATAGATCAGTGGAATAGAATAGAACTTCATATATATGGTCAATCTTTTTTTTTTTTTTTTTAACAAAGGTATAAAGGCAATTCAGTGGACAAAGAATAGTCTTTTCAACAAAGGATGCTGGAATGTTTGGATATCCATATGCAAAAAATAAACCATGACTTATACTTCACACCTTATACAAAAATGAACTCGAAATGGACCATAAGCCTAAATGTAATGCCTCAGCCTCCCAAGATGCTGGGAATATAGATGTGAGCCACTGTATCTGGCCGTGGATGAATCTTAAACATAGGTATGCGAAGAAAGCCAGTCACAAAGGCTATATGCTTTATGATTCCATTTATATGACTTCCATTTACATGCCCTTCTGGTAAGAAAAATCTATATGCACAGAAGAAAGATAACCAGTTGCCAGGGATTCTGGGTGGCGGGAAGAAGTTGACTCCAAAGATGCACGACGGATTTTTGTTTTGCAAGATGGAACAGTCTATCACTTGATTACAGTGGTGGTTGCATGGCTATACATATTTTTCCAACACTCACAGAACTGAAAAGGATGAATTTTACTCTGTGTCTATTATATTTAATTTTTTAAAATTTCATGCTTGACCCAGAATGGGTATAGAAAAAGAAATTAGGCCAAGTGCGGTGGCTCACACCTGTAAACCCAGCACTTTGGGAGGCTGAGGCAGGAGGATTGCTTGAGCCCAGGAGTTGGAGACCAGCCTGGGCAACCTGGCAAAATCCCATCTCTAAAAAAAAATACAAAAATTAGCCAGGCATGGTGGTGCATGCCTGTTGTCCCATTTACTCAGGAGGCTGAGGCAAGCAGACTGGTTGAGCCCAGGAAGTGGAGGCCAGAAAGTCAAGGCTGCAGTGAGCGGTGATTGTGCCACTGCACTCCAGCCTGGATGACAGAGCAAGATCCTGTCTCAAAAAAAAAAAAAAAAAAAAAGAAAGAAAGAAAGAAATTTACGAATTGAAAATTATGTAAATTATCTTGCAATTAATTGAATTCTCTTATTCCTGTAGCAAAGGTTAGTCCGGCCAGGACATTCTTAGCATGTGAATCTCTGCTGAGCTGCTACAGGGGAGGGCTGTAGTTGGAGATCTTTTAATGAACCAGAGTGCTCATTAACGTGCTTGGAAGGCTCAAAGGATGGTGTGTACACAGAGTAATTTTTTTCTAAAAACATCATATTGTGTAAAAACAAGGCAATTAGGCAGCTCACGTAAAGGGGATAGCCAACCCATGATAGGCAGTGTCAGGCCCACACACACACACACACTCACACACACACACAGGTTCACAGCCTCTTCCAGTGCACCTGTGGCCTAGGCAGCCTTGGCATCTTCTCTCTGGGAAGTCAAGAGTGAGTCACATCTTCCATTTTTAGTCTTGTTAGCTTTAATACCTGAAAAAACCTTATATGAAATTGCCCATTTCACTAGGATGGAATACAATTTCACTTCTCCATATGCCCAGATATATTACATAGCACATTATCTACATCATTAAGAATGAATGGCTGACTTGTCTCACTTATCTTCAGTCCTAAATGCAGCAAATGCTGCCAGTACCATGTCCATCTCCCCTAGGCACTCATCATTCTGTACACACAAAGTCTTACTGCAATCACCTGTAACTCTGTCTGAGAGCATCCTCAAGCCACATCAGCATGGGTGGCCCCTGTATGTGGCAACCAGAAGTATCAGGAAATAACATTCCCAGCACTGTCCTAAGTCAATGAGAAAGAAGTGGATGAATAAATACCCCAGCTTCCTTGCCTCTAGGGCAGAACAATCTGAGGCTTCTTCTGTACTGTCTTCCAAGGTCCTCAGCATGGACCAGTTTTCTGGAGCTGCTTGTGCTCAGGAATACGTCTTCCATTGTTTCCCCATCCCTGACTCAGCTCCCCTTTCTGTCACCAATGCTTCTAAGGATTAGCACCCAAAGAAACTACTCCCACTCAAATCCTCTCCTCCGGGAATGCTTTTGGGGAAACCCAAGTGAAGACACGGGCAATTCACCAGCTGAAGATCGAGTCCATCCCATGGCAGGGCGGGCAGACGTACCTCTCTAATAAGTGAGATGCACCCTGGGATATCAGCTGGGGGAGGGGCAGAATTTAGATCACACTCATGGATCAGAAAAACAGGCTATGGAGTAGTTCTCCCCAAAAAAGCATTATTGATCTTGTCCAATAAAACAAACACAAACAAACAAACTGGGAGGTTTCAAGGCAACAAAGTTAATGGAAAACAATGTCCCATAGGTTACCTAAGATTGAACGATAACACTGCAAATCCATCATTAGGATCTCAGCTAAGGTCTACAGTTTAGTCTCATCATTGAAAATGTATTGCCATCACCTGGAACAATTGTTCTCATCCTTATCAGGTGCAAATCACCTTGTAGAAATGAATGGTTTCATGTCTCTCTACCATCCTGAACTGCAATCCATAGACAATGTAATGACCCACCACGTAATTTTTTAATCTGTAAGTGCCCTAACTCAACACATGGAGAAATAAAAGGTGAGTCATTATGTAAATGAACGTCATGTACTGGTGCATCTACATGAACACCCCCAGGCGGGAGCTCACTGGACGACGACACGAAGAATCCTGACGCTTGCCACAACCTGTGGGTCCTCCGGGCATGCAAGCATTGCCACTTCGGGCTCATTCCGCAGCCCAGTGGCTGACGGATACCGGCAGCAGCGCTGCCATTGATGGCAAGAGATTCCAAAAATGCCAACAATTGTTGAAGTTTCCACCAAGACCAGTGACAACTTCCCATGATTTCCCGACAGTGTCATTCCTGTGGAAACTGACGTCTATGAAAGATGTACGAAAGATATGTCTATACCGTCGTTGGTGGCTTGTGCTTTTGCATGTACGCTTTCAAGGCGAAATGGCAAGTGGTCAAGTGCAAGTGCTGGCAGCAGACCCGGAAGTGCAGCGAGTGAGCCTCGCACCCGTGAGGCCAGAGAAGCAGGAGGCATCTGGAATCTGAGGTGTGCTGCAAGTGCGCATGCGCGTAGACGGGGCCAGGAGTTGACCCTGGCCCTGACGTTCACTTCCGGTGCAGCACTCAGAGACGCGAAGCCCAAGCCACAACACCGACCCCTCAGGTATCCATGTTTTCAGAAACCCTCAAACAGATTGGGTAGGGCTTCCCGGGGGGCGGGTTTCTGGGCAGGTGCCCAGACGCGCCCAGGAGCTGACCCCGGCCCTCCCGCTCACTTCCATTCCAGCCCACGGAGACGCGAAGCCCGGCCACGACGACGACCCCTCAGGTACTGATGTTTTCAGAAACCCTCAAACAGATTGGGTAGTGCTTCCCTGGGGGCGGGTTTCTGGGCAGGTGCCCAGACGCGCCCAGGAGCTGACCCCGGCCCTCCTGCTCACTTCCGTTCCAGCCCGCAGAGACGTGAAGCCCCCGGTCACGACGATGAACCCTCAGGTACCGATGTTTTCAGAAACCCTCAAACAGATTGATTGGGTAGTGCTTCCCTGGGGGCGGGTTTCTGGGCAGGTGCCCAGACGCGCCCAGGAGCTGACCCCGGCCCTCCTGCTCACTTCCGTTCCAGCCCGCAGAGACGTGAAGCCCCCGGTCACGACGATGAACCCTCAGGTACCGATGTTTTCAGAAACCCTCAAACAGATTGATTGGGTAGTGCTTCCCTGGGGGCGGGTTTCTGGGCAGGTGCCCAGACAGTGCCCAGGAGCTGACCCCGGCCCTCCCTCTCCCATTCCAGCCCGCAGAGACGCGAAGCCAGTGCCAGGTCGACGACCCCTCAGGTACCGATGTTTTCAGAAACCCTCAAACAGATTGGGTAGCCCTTCCCTGGGGGCGGGTTTCTGGGCAGATGCCCATGTTGAACTCAGTGTGGACTTGTGGCGTCTTGCGGGCCTGTACATTAATATGACAGCCGTGACATCCACCCCACTTCACCCACGCACATGCGTTTTCTCTCCTGTTAGGGGCCCTGTTTTCTGTTACAATGGATCGAGATTTAGAACAGGCTCTGGATCGCGCAGAGAATATCATTGAAATTGCCCAACAGAGACCTCCTAGAAGGAGATACTCACCTAGGGCGGGAAAAACTCTGCAGGAAAAACTTTATGACATTTATGTAGAAGAATGTGGAAAAGAGCCTGAGGATCCTCAGGAATTGAGAAGCAATGTAAACTTGTTAGAAAAGCTTGTTAGGAGAGAGTCCTTGCCATGTTTACTGGTCAATCTATACCCAGGCAATCAGGGGTATTCTGTGATGCTCCAGAAAAAAGATGGGTCCTTTGCAGAGACCATTCGACTCCCTTATGATGAAAGGGCATTGCTCGACTACTTGGATGCAGAAGAATTACCCCCTGCTTTGGCCGATGTCCTTGATAAAGCTTCGGTTAACATTTTTCATAGTGGGTGTGTCATAGTAGAAGTTCGTGACTACAGGCAGTCCAGTAATATGCAACCTCCTGGTTACCAAAGCAGGCATATTCTCCTACGTCCAACAATGCAGACTTTAGCCCATGATGTGAAGATGATGACAAGAGATGTCCAGAAATGGAGCCAGGAAGACAAGCTGCAGCTTGAGAGCCAACTGATCTTAGCGACAGCTGAACCACTGTGTCTCGATCCTTCTGTAGCAGTCGCCTGCACTGCAAACAGGCTGCTGTACAACAAGCAAAAGATGAATACCCACCCGATGAAACGGTGCCTCCAGAGGTATTCGTGGCCCTCTGTAAGGTCACAGCAGGAGCGGTCTGACTATCCACCTCCTCCTGAGATGAGAGTGTCGACTTCTGGCCAAAAAGAAGAAAGAAAAGCAGGTCAGCCTTATGAGCTGGACATTGCTAAAGCAGGACGTTGTGTAGACATGTGGAAACGCAGATCCTGGGATTTGGCCGTGCCTTCGGAAGTGGATGTGGAGAAACTTGCTAAAGGGTGTCAGCCCGTCACAGCTGCTGAGCCACAGCTCCCAGTCTGGCCAGCCCAGGAGGTAGAAGACCCTTTCGGATTTGGATGGGAAGCTGGCTCTCAGGCCTGGGACACCGAGCCAAGCATCATGCAGTCGTTTAATGATCCACTTCTCTGTGGTAAAATACGGCCCCGTAAAAAAGCCAGGCAGAAGAGCCAGAAGTCTCCCTGGCAGCCCTTCCCAGATGACCATGCAGCTGGTCTCAGGCCTGGGTCAGAGACTGATGCTGGGAGGGCAGTGAGTCAGGCCCAGGAATCGGTGCAGAGCAGAGTCAAAGGTTCAGGCAAGATGTCACACAGCTCCAGTGGCCCAGCCAGTGTCAGTCAGCTGTCCTCATGGAAAACACCAGAACAGCCTAAGCCTGTGTGGGTCCAGTCTTCAGTATTGGGGAAGGGAGAGAAACATCCACCTCCCCGAAACCAACTTCCCTCAAGCTCAGGAAAGAATTCCTCAGGTACCAGTTTCCCCCCACAACAGGCAGGCAGCTCTCTTAAGCGTCCTTTTCCTGCTGCTGCTGCCGCTCCTGCGGCTTCTGCCGCGTCTCCCGCTGCTGCTGCTGCTGCTGCTCCTGCTCCTGGTCCTGGTCCTGCTCCTGCTCCTGCTCCTGCCACTGCTCCTGCTCCTGCTCCTGCTCCTGCTGTAGCTGCTGCTTCTGCAGCACCAAGTCATTCTCAGAAGCCCTCTGTGCATTTCATTCAAGTTAGCAGGCCCTATCCAGCTGCCCAGCCCCCCACCAGACTCATAAAAATAGCCCCAGCCATTCAGGTCAGGACAGGCTCCACTGGCCTAAAGGCCATCAACATGGAGGGCCCAGTCCGGGCAGCCCAGGCTTTGGGTAGCAGTTTCAAGCCTGTGCAGGCCCCTGGCTCGGGTGGCCCGGCTCCTGCAGGAATCAGTGGCAGTGGCCTTCAGTCCTCAGGAGGTCCACTACCAGATGCAAAGCCCAGTGCAGCACAGGCATCTTCTCAAGCACCCCTTCAGTTTTTCCTAAATACTCCTGAAGGTCTCAGGCCCATGACTGTCCTCCAGGTTCCACAGGGCTCCATGGTTTTGAGCAGCACGCAGCAGCAGTTCCATCAGCTGGTTTCCCTGCAGCAGCTCCAGCAGCCCACAGCTGCTCACCGTCCTCAGCCAGGGCCACAGGGTTCCGCACAAGGTATGAGCACTCAAGGGCAGGCCTTCCCTGCTCAGCAGCTTCTTAAGGTGAACCCCACTGGAGCAGGTAGTGGTCTGCAGCCCCACACTGGGTTGGGTCTACTTGGCTCTGCCCAGGTTCCTCAGCAGGGTATCCAGCTCCCCTCTGTCTTGAGGCAGCAGCAGCAGCCACAGCTGCGGCTGAAGCTGCAACCGCGGTCACAGCCGCAGCTGCCACAGCCGCCGAAGCTGCAACTGCAGCAGCAGCCACAGCCACAGCAGGAGCAGCCACAGTCACAGCAGCCACAGCCGCAGCATATCCAGCTCCAGACGCAGCAGTTGAGAGTCCTGCAGCAGCCAGTGTTTTTGGCAACAGGCGCTGTTCAGATAGTGCAGCCACGTCCAGGTGGGCAAGCAGCGAGCCAGTCGGTAGTGCAGACAAAGGGAGGCAAGCCAACCCCTCCAGCGCCCTGAGGCTTGTGGTTGTTTGTCTCTCTTTTAAAAGCACAGGAGTACTGACCCAAATGAATTCCCAGTTTTTACTTGAGTTTTGTGTTTTTTTTCCTCATGTTTTGGTATTTTACATTTTAAAATACACATTTTACACAGAAGCACAATCCACTAATTTTTATTTAGAAACAGGGAAGTGATCTCCTAAAGGAGCATTGTTTTGCTTAAGTTACTCCTTTTGTTGTCGTTGCTGTTGATATAATTAGTTTTAATATAGTATTTTAAAGTGTCCAAATCCCAACCAGTTTGAGTTTAAACTTGTGAAGTGTATAATTTCTCTAAAGCCATAAGATGGCAATACCAACAATGTTAATATTTTAACAAGATTTTAATTTTAAGTTAATATTTTAACAAGAAGAGTGCAATTTAAATTTTTTTAAATGGTGGTAAAAACATATAATCTAAAATGGACCACCTTAACTATTTTAAGTGCGCGGTTCAATAGTATTAAGTCCACCCCCACAGTTGTGCCGCAGGTTTCCAGACCATCTTACAACACTGAAACTCATGCCCATTGAATACCAGTTCCCCATTCTCCCTTGCCCAGTCCCTGGCAGCCACTGTTCTGCTTTCTTTCTCTATGAGTTCACCACCCTGGCCACTTCATGGAAGTGGAATCATATGGCATTTGTCCCTTGGTGAGTGGCTTATCTCACTTGGCATAATGTCCTCACGATCTATCCCTGCTGTCTCATGTCACATGAAGGTCATTGCTTTTTAAAAATGGTCTCACTGTACATAAGATATATGAAAGTGACCTATGAACTCTGAGAAACCTCTTTCAGAAGAGTTCTGAAAGAGTGTAATTGTACTTAGATTAATAGGTTTATGCACAATATATGGAATGGAATTATTACACATTCATTTTGAAAAATAAAATGAAAGTACAGTACAGTGATGCTTGTTACACTGCAGTTGAGTACATGGGAGACTTCCAAAGCTATGGAATAGAATTAGTGGCAGATTTGCTTGTGTGACAGTCCCCTGCCCTTTCAAAGGCCCTGTCTGCACCTAGTGCTCCACAGAGCGAGGCTCTCTTGCTGGCCTTGAAAAGGCTCTTCTTGGATGTTTTGTGTGCTCTCTCTTTATAAGATCATTTACATTTTTTGTAGTTTGTTTGCAAGAAGTTAATAGTGAAACATTTGAAAATCCATTTTATTGGTTTGCTTTTCAAATATTTGTAGCCTTGTTTCTTAAGTAGAACCCCCATCTTTGTCTTTGTCTTTTTCTCTTTGTTGATGCGTCATCATCAGTTGTTCAGCCGTTTCTGTTCCCTCATTTTTTCCCTCATTGCAGTGAGACTCAAAGAAACATGAACTTTTGTGCGCTTTTGTTTTCCATTTCTTTTTCCTTTTTAACAACTAAGGGGTAATCACAGAACAACCAACCATTGTAAAGTACAGTTGTAAAGTGGCATTTAGTATATTCATGATGTTGTACAACTACCCCTTCTGTTTCCAAAACATTTTCATCACCCACCAAGAAGTCTTTGTATCCATGAAGCACTAGCTTGTCATCTTCACACCCCCAGCCTCTGGCAACCACCAATTTGCTTTCTGTTTCTATGGATTTACCTAAATATTTCCTGTAAATGTAGTCATACAGTATGTGGTCTTTTGTGTCTGGCCTCTTTCACTCAGCATAATGTTTTTTGAAGTTCTTCCATGTTGTAAAATGTATTGCTACTTTATTCCTTTCTGTGGTTCAATAACATTCCATTGTTTGTATATAGCACATTTTTGTTTATTAATTCATCTGATGATGGACACTTGGGTTGTTTCTACCTTTTGGGCGCTGTGCATAGAGCTGCTGTCAACTTTCATGTACAAGCATCTGTTCTAGCACCTCATATTTTGCTCTTTTACAACCTTGAAGGGCACCCTGTGTAATACTTGTTTTTCTAGGTACACATCTATATTTCTCTGTTTTTTGCCTTAATGAAATAGAAGGAAATTTGATCTGGCGGTTCCAAAAGACGTCAGTAAAGAGACAGGTATCCAGTGAATCTTACTTGGTGAACCCTTTTACTAATGCGCTACCGATGCTGTTAAAGATTTGACCAACTTCAAGCAAACACATCGAATTTCCCAAGTGACACCAAGTCCATCAGAGCAGCCTTAACATAACTGGGAATGGTGCCTGCACTTTTAAGAAGCAAACCAGTGCAACAGCTGGTTGCAAAGAAGAGTTTCTCCTTAGCTTTGGGTGCCAACTAGAGACCTGAACTCAGAATATCATCAGATTTGGTCTACTTCCTTCCTTTGTTGTCTATCTGGTCCTTTCAAGTACTACATGGAGCTACCAGCCAAACTTGTGCTTGAATGATGTGGCTCTTTCTTCCCAGTCAGGCAAATAAATTCAGCTTTGTTTCAGATGACTGTTTGGCAAACTTTGTTGATTTCCTTCTAATTATCCCCACCTACTTGGTACTTTGATACAGGGTACCTTCTGAAGACATTAGCTGGCTACATTTTGTGAGTAAACTTTTTATTTATTTTAGTATCATGAGAACCTAGATACTATCCCAGGACAAGTTCAAAATTAGTTCTCTGTAGGTTGCATCTTCAGGGCTTAACAGCAGAACGTTGACGGTGAAGTGGTTGTGTGAAAGCAGTTGTCCCTAGAATGTTCTGACAGTTTGCAGAGAAGGTAGGCCTGCAGATGAGCATCCAGGAAAATCCAGGTAGGCCCAGCACAACGGGACATGTCAGGCGGAATTGAGCCTTTGTCACAGGGTGGGAATTTGGGAACAGGATTATATTCCTTGAGGATAATTGCACGTGAAGAGAGGACCCTAGCCCTAGAGCAGTGCTATCCAATAGAAGCATAATATGAGACCCCTATATAATTTTAAATTTTCTAGTAGTTACATTTTTTAAAGTAAAAAGAAATGAGACATTACTTTGAATAATAATTTCTATTTAACCAAATATATCCCAAATATCATTCCTATCTTATCAATATTTTAAAATTCTCAATGAGACATTTTACATAAGGCTTCCAACTCCAGAGACTCTCAATTCATATATCAAATTTTCATCAAATATTTGATCTGTATTTAGATTTTGTAAACCTTACAGTTGAAAATGTAGATTCACTTTCCAAACATACTTGGAAGTTTTCCCATAATTGAATCAAGTACCAGTTTTAAAATTTAAATTAATTAAAAGTACATAAAATTTAAAATTAGTTCCTCAGTCTCGCTAGTCACATTTCAAGTGCTTAATAGTCATGTATGGATAGTGGCTATTGTGTGGGTCAGCGCAGTTCTAGAGGGACAGGAGCAAAGCAGATTATGGGGACAGAGCATCAGGCATGACCTGGGTTTGGGGCACACAGGCGGAGTGAGATTTATGATGCTGATGCATGTAGTGGGCTGGAGCTTCTTGAAATCCTCATGGCCTATAGTCACCTGGGCCAGGGTCTGCAGCTAAAGATCAAGTGGCCCCAGCCATGGAGCAAGGAGAGTGGAAAAGGTCAGCCTTTTGCCAGGCTGTGCACAGCCATATGCAAAATACCTACCAGGAGGACACTCATTTTCCCAGCAGTCAACTCACCAACCCGTATCTACCCTAAAGTGCTTGGAACCTAAGGGAGTGGGAGAGAGGAGAGGTGCTGCACTTTTTTTTTTTGAGATGAAGTCTTGCTCTGTCGCTCAGGCTGGCGAGCAGTGGCGTGATCTCAGCTCACTGCAGCCTCCTCCTCCCGGGTTCAAGTGATTCTCCTGCCTCAGTCTCCCGAGTAGCTGGGATTACAGGTGTCCACCACCACGCCCAGCTAATTTTTGTATTTTTAGTAGAGACAGGGTTTCACCATGTTGGCCAGGCTGGTCTCGAACTCCTGACCTCAGGTGATCCACCCGCCTAGGCCTCCCAAAGTGCTGGGATTACAGGCGTGAGCCACCGCGCCCGGCCGGCACCGCACTTTTATTCTTCCTTTTGCACCTCCTTCCTGTGCATCTTCTGGGTCTCTAGCTCCTCCTGCAGAAGTGAAACCTGATCAGCCATGAGTTGATATTTGTGGGAGCTGGTTGATGGGTATATGGAGACTCATTATACTATTCTACTTCGGCATATGTTTGAAATTCACTTATATATGAATTCATAGATATTATGTCCATTTGAATAGTCAAGTTCCTGATATTCCTACAGCCCCATTAACACACCTTCCCCCCATCCCAACCTTTATCTTGTACTCGAAGTCCAGGCCCCAGCCTTCGACTTGCCCTTCCGTCTTCCCTGCTTTACTCCCATAGCTGCAGGCAGCAAAGGGTGTGTGAGTTAATTGTTAAATTCAGTTCAACAAGTTCCTCATTAGGGACAAATTACCTGAGTTTGAAATCTGCTAATTTTCCAATCAGAGTGAGTGTTTGCACTTGTGATTTGGAAATAATTACCATATGGTAAAAGCAAAACCTATGTGGGGATTAAAGTAAAGGTGAGGGAGGACAGTAGCTTATTTTTGGCAGCTTCCCTGGAAACCCACGTTAGCATATGCAGATTAGTGGAGGTGCCCCTGCATTTGGGGTGGGAAAGTTCACCTGTAGCACTGTTTTGCAAAGGCTGTTTACTTCATGTGCTAATGCCCCGGAAAGGGGACTGTAGCCTTTGAAGGGAGAGCAGTGTGACTTTCGTAGGCCGAAATTACACCTGGGAAAGAGAAGAGCCTTTTGAATGTAGCTATTTCATCTAAAAATATATCTATACTTTTATTTAAATCTGTCCTCAGTCTGAAGCTTCTGCATGAGTTGGAAATAAAAACATTTCTTTGAGGTAGAAGGGGTGAGTTTAAGGGGTGAGAATCTCACAATGAATGTAGCAAGGAAAGCTCAACTGAGAGAATTTAAAGAATTATAGGAGAGTAATTGCCGCAGAATACCATTGTGATCCAGAGTATAGAGATCTAGGTCATTCACCTTCAATAATTTGTCCCAGTCCCAATTACTACATCACTAGTTCTAAAGCTTTAGAAACCACTTGGTAAAGATTAGTCAAGGTTTCAGGTAATTTACAAGCCAATGCAGAAAAACTTCAGAGATGTTGCTTTTGAAATTTGGAGCCAGGAAAAGCTTTGTCTCTCCTGAGAAGGCATCCTTCCTCCTTTCTGATAACTGTAGTTGTGCAAGTTTTGAGGTTTCTCTTTGTGCCTCAGCTGCCAGGAAACTCAAAACCAAATTTGTAGCTCAAATCACTGCGTTTACATTTATGGTTAGCACTTCAGCATTCCTCACTTCTTATTTTTTCTTTCTACTTTACTAGTTCTTTTTATTTGTCTTTTGTCTTGGGAAACTGGGAACAGCCCCTCTATGTGTCAACACATCCATCAATAAGTAGTAGCTTCTATTCATTTATATATGCTGCCTCTAATCCTTTTAATAACCTAGTCATAATGTCCATTAGTATGATTATCCTTACTTGCAAGTGAAGAAACGGGCTCAGATAGGCCTTGCCTGAGGCAATAAAGCTATTAAGTGGCACAATTTTTCAGCTCCCTTTCTGTCTGCTTCCAAAGTCTATGCCTTGTGCCTGGGTACGTATAACTGATGCATTGATGAGTCTTAACTCAGCGGTGGACTATACAGGTGAAACCATTTTATTTTTCCCAATCACTGCTTTCAACCATGCATCACCAAGTCCCTTTTCCCATCCTTTAATGACACCTTGGGTGGACCTCATGACTTGCTGGGCTCTCTTGGTTGGTAAAGCTGACAGTCCCAATTACAATTTCAACATCGTATTCCCTGGGGGGTGGGGGAGGACGAGAGAAGGGAGAGAGAAATCTTCCTGTGAAAATGGTCCTTTTCCAGGTGTGAAGCCCTGATTTGCCGAGTGAGGTGAAGGGTCTCTGAGCACGGGGCTGGTCCATTTTTCTGAGGCGACGGTGTTGAACTTCACTTGGATTCGGACTCCTCTGAGGCCTCTTGAAGAGCGGCTTTCTAAGTAAGCCCTGTACTCCTTCCTGTGGAGCCTTTCCAAATTCAGAAGCTGTAGGCTCACGGGATCAAGGTGGGAGTGATGCTCCCATTTGCTTTCCAGGCACACCGCCCCCTCAGTACCTTTTGAACCGGTCACGTTCAGATATCTCTAGACCACAAGGGGGCACCAGACTCCAGGTTCACACACAACACGTCCCTCAAAGAATATTTGTCAAGCTCGCCCACAGTTCCCAAGGCTCCAGGGTGGTCCAGTGTGGGCCTGCGGTTCTGTGCAGCTCCACAAGAGCCCAGGCAGTAAAATTGGATGCCAACTTTGCCTTCATGCAGACCTCCCACTCTTCCGGAGCGACCCTCTTAGAGGTCTTCCTTCTACATACAACTCTTGGCTTGGGAGAGCAGGGGAGTCCCAGCACTCCCTTCCCCATCCCTTCCTACTCTGTCCCAAGAAAAGAAAAGCCCTTCCCTAGGAGCACTCAACTTCTCTCCCTCCCCTCCCCATCCTCCTGTAGCTACAGAGGCTGCAGAAGGGTGGCTGAAGGGAACGGTCAGAGTCCAAATAGGGCCAGTTCTGCCATCTCTTAGTACTCTCTGAGAACGTGTCTGCTGGCTCGTTGCAGCCTCTCGTTAGGATGTGGGAGCTCCTGATGCTTTTTGTTTCCGCCTTTGGCAACTCTGGGACAACAGGAAAAGTCCTATGCGTGAGCGCCACACACACGCACACGCACACGCACGCACATACACAAGCACACACAGGCGCGTGCGCACACGCACACACGCACACAAGTACGCACACACAAGCACGCACACACGCACGCGCGAACACACGCACGCGCACACACACACACACAGTGCTTCCCAGCCTCCCATCCTTGCCTATTTAAAATGTCTGGCTTTGCCCTCCCAATTTCCAATGGGAAAGAGCAGAAGGAAAAGCGATGAGGCCTATGGCTGGTGAGACAGGTTTTGGAAGGACTGTTGTGGGTGAGTCTGATAAACTCTAATGAGTTTATCGTTAAGACTTGAGAAAGTCGCCGGGCGCGGTGGCTCAAGCCTGTAATCCCAGCACTTTGGGAGGCCGAGACGGGCGGATCACAAGGTCAGGAGATCGAGACCATCCTGGCTAACACGGCGAAACCCCGTCTCTACTAAAAACACAAAAAATTAGCCGGGCGAGGTGGCGGCGCCTGTGGTCCCAGCTACTCGGGAGGCTGAGGCAGGAGAATGGCGGGAACCCGGGAGGCGGAGCTTGCAGTGAGCTGAGATCTGGCCACTGCACTCCAGCCTGGGCGACAGAGCGAGACTCCGTCTCAAAAAAAAAGAAAAAAAAAAAGACTTGAGAAAGTCAGTGTGAAGCGGGAGGCGGCTTGAGAAACTTTAGCTCTCTACGCCTGTCACCGCTATGGAGCGCATTCTTTGATATGGAAAAGTGATGTTCTCTAAGAATTGTGTAAAGTGTTATGCAAATAGAGCTTCAAAACAAATCCCCTAATGCCCTGCCTTCTTCTAAGCAGGATTACTCTTGGGCTGTAAGCGGCTGTTCTACAGAAATGTTAAAGCTTCCACCGCACTTTGGGAGGCCGAGACGGGCGGATCACGAGGTCAGGAGATCGAGACCATCCTGGCTAACACGGTGAAACCCCGTCTCTACTAAAAAATACAAAAAACTAGCCGGGCGAAGTGGCGGGCGCCTGTGGTCCCAGCTACTCGGGAGGCTGAGGCAGGAGAATGGCGGGAACCCGGGAGGCGGAGCTTGCAGTGAGCTGAGATCCGGCCACCGCACTCCAGCCTGGGCGACAGAGCGAGACTCCACCTCAAAAAAAAAAAAAAAAAAAAAAAAAAAAAGCTTCCACCGGAAGTAAGAAGGGGAAGGGGAACGGGGTGATTTTTAACAAGTGGTATTTGGAGCTATGCAACTTTTTCATACTCCCTGAGAAGCCAGTTATTTTGAAATGATTGTTTGGCAGTGTTTGGAGAGTGGGAGGTTTGAAGTTGAGATTATGGAGGCCCTTATGGTTGTTGATAATGATGAGTTCTACTGTAAAACCATGGGAATGATTGCCTGTGGTTGGTGTCTAACAGGATCTTTGCAGGAGAGGAGGTTAAGGAACTGAAGGCCCAGGCTACTGGAAGGATTATCTATGTGGATACTAAAATCATCAAGAATTCATACTGCTGGCATAGTGTTGAAGAGGATGACAATGAGTCAGGCCCTATCATCTTCAGGGTATGGTGGAGAAGAAGAGGGTTTGGTTTTAGAGGTCAATTACATCAAGATGACCCTTAATACTGGTTGTAGGGAAACTTCTTCAATGTCTTTTTTTTTTTTTTTTTTTTTGTGACACAGAGTCCCGCTCTCTCACCCAGGCTGGAGTGCAGTGGTGCAATCTCAGCTCACTGCAACCTCCGCCTCCTGGGTTCCAGCGATTCTCCTGCCTCAGCCTTCTGAGTAGCTGGGATTACAGGCGCCCACCACCATGCCTGGCTGATATTTTGTATTTTTAGTAGAGACGGGGTTTTGCCATGTTGGCCAGGCTGGTCTTGAACTCCTGACCTCATGTGATCTGCCCGCCTCAGCCTCCCAAAGTGCTGGGATTACAGGTGTGAGCCACCATGCCTGGCCTTCAGTGTCATTTTTTAAAGTATTAAGAGCATGCTTACATGCAAGGCCTTTTGCTAGGTACTTGTGGGGAAGAGTAGGGCACATTCTCTGTCTTCAGTGGGATTAAAGTCTACTCAGAGAGAGAAGGGAAATAAACAAATGATTTAACATCAAGGAGACTATGACAAATATCATTTAAAATAAATCTTACTGGGTGGAATTGGGGAAGGCTTCACAAAGGAGGTGACCTTCAGGTGACCTTGGCTTGGATTTTTATAGGTTTAGATGGGGGCGGGAAGAAGGTGTTCTAAGTAGAGGAATCACACGAGCAAAGGAACAGTGGAGGATGATCAGCGCAGAAGAGGCGCTATCTATAGCATGGTGTATGTGCAGAGCAGAAGTGAAGGAAAGGGCTAAGATAGGCTGGCTCCATAGCATGGATCTTCTTGGTAATTTAAACGAGACAGATTCTACTGTTTGAATTAGGAAGCCAGGTGGGGCATGGTGGCTCACACCTGTAATCTCATCACTTTGGGAGGCTGAGATAGGCGGATTGCTTGAGCTCAGAAGTTTGAGACCAGCCTGGGCAACATGACGAAACTCCGTCTCTCTCTCTCAAAAAAAAAAAAAAAAAAAAATTAACTAGGTATGGTGGTGTGTGCCTGTAGTCCCAGCTACTCGGGAGGCTGAGGTGGGAGAATTGCTTGCCCAAGGAGGCTGCAGTGAGCCATGATTGCACCACTGCACTGCAGCCTGGGTGACAGAGTGAGACCCTGAGACCCTGTTGGAAAAAAAAAAAAAAGAAAGAAAGAAAAAAGAAAAAGAATAAGGAAGCCAACAGAGTCACAGGATTGACAGTGCCTAAAGGGGGAAAAAGAAATTGTAAAGCCCTTCTTCCACTTAACAAAGGCTTCTAACAGAAATATTTGTTACCTTGTGGAAACAGAATTGACAATGTCCATATTATTATTACCAGAGCAACACATTATTTAATAAGATGACTATCCAACCAGAGTTGCAGACTTTTAGGTGTTATAGGTGCCATTTCACAGGACATAGCAACACACTCTGATATCCAGGTAACTTAAGAGATACATTTCTTTAGAAGAACACTTCCAAGGACAATTTTATAGTAACAAATCAGACTAGGATTATGGCCTTTCATCCAAGCCTCCACACTGGCAAGGAGAGTGGGATAGATACTTTCATGAATGTTCCCCATTCGAATTTTATGACATGAAACTGGCTGTGTGTCACATAATAGTGTCTGCTTCTCTGAAGCTGCAGGGAAGAGGGAACATTTTCTCTTTATTTTTCTGAGATTTTTTTCACCAGAAGTTGGGGCTGGTCATTAGCAGGTTAAGTATTAAAATTCCAAGAAGCTTAAAAATTACAATATGGGCCAGGTGCAGTGGCTCATACCTGTAATCCCAGCACTTTGGGAGGCCAAGTCAGGCAGATCACTTGAGGTCAGGAGTTCAAGACCAGTCTGGCCAACATGGTAAATCCCGTCTCTACCAAAAAATTAAAAAATTAGCTGAGCAGGGTGGCATGCACCTGTAGTCCCAGCTACTTGGGGAGGCTGAGGTGGGAGAATTGCTTGAACCCGGGGGCAAAGATTGCAGTCAGCCCAGATCACACCACTGCACTCCAGCCTGGGTGACAGAGTGAGAATGTATCTCAAAAAACAAAACAAAACAAAAACAAAAACAAAAACAAAACAATATGGAAAAGAAAGGCTATAGAGAAGTTTAACAAAGTAAATATGAGGTAGATAATATTAGGTCGAACCATATCAGATTGCTGATATTTGATACTTTTGCCCCATTAAAATGGCAATTTCATACAATTCAATGTAAAATCTACAGTTTCAGTCTTAAATGCCAAATGAGAAATATGAAGTTAATTTGGGAAATATTGGGGAGCCACCATTGGGGGAGAAAGGCTATGATTGGAGCTGTGGTTTAGCATAGTTTATGAGGCAGGAATGCGAAGGAGGAATTGGAGGGGGAGAGCCTGGGGGTCAAACCATGCTTTATACCCACTGTACTTGAAAGAATACCCCTAGATTCGTTGATAGTATAAATGCACTGAGGAGCTACATTAGCATTCACCTTTTAAATTAAAGATTGAGAGTTCACAACTTCTTCATCTAAGAGGTAGATATAATAATGGCTACTTCACAGGGCTTAGGTAAGGATCAAATGATATTATACATGAACAAGACGTTTAGAAACACTGTATCTTATCTCCTGCTACTTGAAATGTCTGCAGCTCAGCAGCAGAGGTATCACCTGGGAGCCGGTTAAAAATGTGACTCTCATTCACCTTAAATGCTCCCTGTCCTATGGGGAGGGACCCAGCATAGAAAAGCCACACACTCAGCCTGGATGCATGGAGAGGCTGAAGGACTCACCGGAGGGCACCCAGCCAGCCCACAGTCAGGGAAGTGGGGAGGGGACGGAAACCCATGCCTTCCAGCTGAGCACTGGAAGTGTTAGCTCAGTAAGTATTGGCCAGTCAGGCGCCTTGTGGCCAGAGCAGAGCCACTAGGTCCCACTGCCCCCAGCCCTGCACAGCCCTCCCTCCTGCCTGGGTGGGGGAGGCTGGAGGTCATCAGAGACACTGACTGCTGCCATAGCACTGATCAGTGACAAATTATAGGAATGTAGCAGTGTTGGAATTACCTGGAACAGTTTGTGTGTGTGTTGGGGGCGGGGGCGGGGAGTGGTGCAACTAAACAAACACAAAGTTTTCTGTGTCAGGTATTGGGCTGGACAGGGCAGTTATGTGTTGGGGTGGTTTTTTCCTCTATTTTTTGTTCGTTTCTTGTTTTTTTAATAATGTTTACAATCTGCCTCAATCACTGTGTCTTTTATAAAGATTCCACCTCCAGTCCTCTCTCCTCCCGCCTACTCAGGCCCTCGAGGCTATTAGGAGATACTTGAAGAACTCAATAAAATCCTAATCCAAGTTAAACTTTGCACATATTTATATTTATATTCAGAAAAGAAACATTTCAGTAATTTATAATAAAGAGCACTATTTTTTAATGAAAAAAATGTGAATCTCAGGCTCTACCACAAACCTGCTGAATCAGGATCTGCATTTTATTTATTTATTTATTTATTTATTTATTTATTTATTTATTTTGTGGAGACTAGATCTCTCTATGTTGCCCAGGCTGGTCTCAAGCTCCTGGCCTCAAGTGATCCTCCTGCCTTGGCCTCCCAAAGCCCTGGGATTACGGGAGTGCGCCACCACGTCCAGTGGGATCTGCTTTTTAATAAGGTTCCCAGGTGATTTGTATACACAGTCAAGTTTGAAAAGGACAGCTCAATCCCAAACCAATTACACTCAGATTAAAATATCTTTTCCATCCATTGGATGTGTCATTTTTCAACATTTAGTGCATGGTCCTTGTCTTCCCTGATCAAATCAGAAAATGCAAAGTTCACATGAGGTGGCATAGCATCGTTGAAACAGTGGCTTTTCAGATCCTGACTCTTGATGCTTGCTGTCTACTTACCTTGGGCAAACTGCTTCATCTGTATAAGCCTCCTCTGTGTCCTCATCTATAAAATGGATTTTAGCGTTCCAACCTCCCCAAGTTGCTGTGATGACTGATAGAGATAATGCATATTAAGGATCATATGTAGAGCATAGCATGATGTAGTGAATAGTCACCAAATTGTACTTACTTGTTTTTTAAATAAGGAAACTCACATTTGTATGGTTTTAAAAAAAGATCAAGAGTTCAATGATAGGCCATAATGGGTGGACTATAAAAATGGGCTTTCATACCCCAGTAGATTCGAATCTTGGCAGACTGTTCTACCAACCTAATTTAAACACACACACACACACACACACACACACACACACAAACACACCCCTACATTAAGGAGGAAAGGAGGCATTTTCAAATCCACGACTCTCCCCACTTGCAATCTCATCCACACAGATCCCACACAGCTGGTTCAGACACCGTCCCTCCAATGAATCCTCTTGAGAAACAGATTTATATCTACAGAGTAATATTGTGAATGGTGTTTACTGTTTTTAATACCTTTTTGAGGATAAGGCAGACTGACAAAAGAATCCAATCCCATGGGCTTGTAAACTACTCACAGGGCTTTTTTAATAGGGCTGCAGTAGCTGTTTGGTATCTCAGAATAAATCTAAGTCATAGAATAGGCTCAATAGCAGGAAATGCTCTTATCTCATTGTTCCTCAGACCCAACCATGCATTGGAATCGCAAGGGGGCTTGTTAAAACCCAGATTGCTGAACCCCACCATCTGAGTGTCTGATACAGCAGGTCTGGGGTGGGGCGTGAGAATTTGCATCTCTAACAAGTTCCCAGGGATGCTGATGCTGGTGGTCCCGGGACCATACACTCTTTGAAAAATGCTCTACTCTATGGAGAAGAGTCTGAATGTTCCAGTGAGAAGGATGATCTACTCTTCTACTCTGAAGAAAGAAAGAGAAGCATGAAAGTCTTTTTTTTTTTAAAAGGATAGAATACTCAGGTAACTGAAGTCAACCAAGTAGGTCTGGGTGGATGGGCCCTGAGAATGAGCATTTCCAAGTTCCCAGGTGTTGCTGCTGCTGCTGGATCAGGGACCATCCACACTTTGAGAACCTGTCTGGATGCAAATCACATGGCGGCCCTCCAGGGTGAATGCTGTAATTCCAAATTTAAACCTGCGTTATTGAAATTTCAACCCATTTAAACCATTCAAATACTAGAATGCCGGCTGTCTTCCAGACTCAATACCTTTTCATAGGGAAATGGGTAGAAAAGATAGAGAAAGACCCCATGAGAGGGGAAAGAAGAGAGAGAGGAGAACAATTGCATCCGCTAATAATCTCTTGCTGGAGACCCATTGGTTCCCAAGTCGTCAGATCTCCAAAGCTAAAATTATATCCATGTGAGTATTTTAGGCCATAGAGAAAATAGGAAAACATCAAAGGTGATGGTTTAGACACAATGCTATTAAGACTCATTTTTAAAACCTGCTGGCTATGTTTGTTACATCAAAACCTTCTTTTGAAAGAGGAAAACTACAACCATTACTCTTTGACCTAAAAATTATTGGAAAACGGAAGACGTGAATTTTGTAAGAATCAACTCTTGGAATGCTGTTTAGTTAATAAAAACACCATGTTCCTTTGCTATTCCTGGGGAAGGAGTGTCAGTTTCAAAATCCTTTCCTCTAGTTAAAAATAATGTTATCAAATATCTACTTAATATGTAACTGCAAAATCATACCTTCTTTATTATATCAAAGATGAGCTTAGAGGCCTTAAGAACTGATTTCTTGTCAATGTCTCTTTTTTTTTTTTTTGAGACGGAGTCTAGCTCTGCCGCCCAGGCTGGAGTGCAGTGGCCGGATCTCAGCTCACTGCAAGCTCCGCCTCCCGGGTTCCCGCCATTCTCCTGCCTCAGCCTCCCGAGTAGCTGGGACTACAGGCGCCCGCCACCTCGCCCGGCTAATTTTTTTGTATTTTTTAGTAGAGACGGGGTTTCACCGTGTTAGCCAGGATGGTCTCGATCTCCTGACCTCGTGATCCGCCCGTCTCGGCCTCCCAAAGTGCTGGGATTACAGGCTTGAGCCACCGCGCCCGGCCGTCAATGTCTCTTAAAAGAGGAGATAGTTATGGCAAAAAGTGAGGGCTAGAGTGTGTAGAGGGATAAAGGCATCTGTATTTGATCACATCTTGAAATTATAGGGTTGTCAGCAAAATAATAATATTATTATTGTTTTTGAGACAGAGCCTCACTTTGTTGCCAGGTTAGAGTGCAGTGACATGGTCTCGGCTCACTGGAGCCTTGGCCTTCTGGGCTCAAGCGATCCTCCCACCTCAGCCTCAGCTGGAGTAGCTGGCATTACAGGTGCGCTCATCCATGATCGGCTAATTTTTCACATTGCCCAGGCTAGTCTTGAACTCCTGGGTTCAAGCGATCCTTCCGCCTCAGTCTCCCATAGTGCTGGGATTACAGGCATGTGTCACCACACCCAGCCAGAAAATATTGTCTGAGAACTAGTAATATTCTGGTCACCATACTTTTTTTTGTTTGTCTTTGAAGCAAAGCAAAAGCATAAGCATAGTCATAAGGCAAGAATCTTGGTCTTATTTTTTTCAATCTCATGATTACTTTCATAAGGTAATCAGCCATTGAGGTGATTAAGAGATTAAGCAATTAAGAAGGGAAGGTTTGCTTTACAATCCTTTCTTTGCATGACCTATAGATACCATTCCTCTCTGCTCCTCTGTAATACCTAGGACCACGCTCCAAGCCCAGAATTGTCCCGGACTGAATTAGGCTCTTTGGACTGCCTTCCATTTCCCATTGAAACCTGTCTGTGGAGAATGGATTCAGTTGCAGAGAAATAAGCATGAGTATACGAATGATAGTGCAATTTTGTATTTCTAGTCATCTGTTACACTGATTTTCTCAGCCACTATTCCTTCAAAAATTTTCTTCGAAAAAGAACACCATGCCCTTTCTGACCAAAGTGAGATCAAATCTGCTTCCTCTGGTCATGGGCGAAAATCTCTGAAACTTTCCATGGGAGGAGTTAATGTCAATGTCACTGATAATCTTTAACCGAGGTTGCCAGGTTTACTAAATAAAAATACGGGTTGCCCAAGTATATTTGAATTTCAGGTAAACAAAGAATAATTATGTTTTAGTATAACTACATCCCGCATGTAGAGATTCAAATTAAGATGAAATAAAATTAAAAAGGCAGTTTCTTTATTGCACTAGTCATAAATGCTACATGTGGCTAGTAGCTGGCACAGTGGACAGTGTAGCCTAGTGTGGGCTGTAGAATCATCACAGAAAGTTCTGTTGGACATTGCTGTTTACAGCAAACCAGGGAGATGTTCCTGGAGACTGGGGCCCAGGCAAATAGTTCAAGCTAGCAGGCTCTTGACGCACCATCTATTCCTCCTTCACATATAAAAATGCAAGTGATCACCAAAGGCCAGAGGGAAAGGATCCTACCGGCCATTGCCTTTTGGGATAGCTCAATCTTGTACCTGTTATAGGGCTGAATTGGCCAGTGCTGTGCAGAACCGGTCGTTAAATTCGTAGCCATTAGCGTTTCTCCTGCGAGAAGCAAACCCTTTATGTTTGTATAGGGCTTTGCAGATAACGAAGCATTTCCAATTCCACTGGAGATTTTTTCTTTTTTCTTTTTTTGGCCAGTGCTATTATTTACTTATATAACCTCATGCCTTTATCAGAAGGGGCTTTTGAATGTTCTTACCACATAGGATTTTATCCTAACAGTCACCCTGGGTGGTAATCAGACCCATGAGAAAAATAACAAGAACATGAAACCAGTTCCAAAAGAATTGCCTCATGCCTTAATGCAGGTTCTCACACTTGAGCTTCCAATCAGAATGCCCCCGAGGGCTTGTTAAAACACAAATTGTTGGGACTCAGCCCCAAAGTTCCTGATTCAGTAGGTCTGGGCTGGGGCTCAAGAATTTGTATTTCTCACAAATACCCAGGTCAAATATGGTCTGGGGACCTTACTTTGAAAACCACTGCTATTGTGAAATGGCCCTGCCCCAACCTAATGATATAATGAGTTTAGACTTTTTTTTTGTTTCTCTGACCTGGCAGACTCCTCACTCTGTTAGAGCTGCTTTGACGAGCTACATCTGTTCACTTATTTGGGTTATTATCACTTTTATTCTTTGCACAGCTTTTATCCATCTGCTGGTTTGATGATAAACTGAAGTGAGAGCAACTTAAGCCAAGTTCAAGTTGACATTCTCCCTGTCTTTGCATCTGACTGTGGTGTGCCCAGATTGTAGACTGGCCAGGCTCACTGGGTAGATATTTTAAATCCTCACGTGTATATTCACAAACTGAGCACTGGAAAAAGAAAAAGAAAATAACTTGCTCAAGTCACAGAGCTAGGGGGAGGTGGAACCACGATATGAATCTAAGATTTCCAACTTCAGTTTTGGTACTAAGAATATTCCGGGGTTTGTGAAAGTGTTCTGAGGTTTATGATTTTTAAAAAATAATAGTGGAATCTGTTTTCATTTCAACTGTAAAAGCCTCCAAATGTTGACTAGCTGTTTGGGGCAGTCAAGATCCTGTGCCTGTTAGTAGCAGGCCTGTTCCAGCATCAGTCACTTGGTTCTTTTGTCACTCAGGTGACGGCCTCATCTGCTATGGGGGTTTTGACCATTTTACAGCTTTCAATTATTTTTATTCAATTGTCTAACTTATTCTCACAATGGATTATTGGGTTCAGAAAGGAGGCATCAAAAATACTGACTTTAAAATACAAGAGCTACTGAACTGTATACACTTAAAATGGTTAAGATGGTAAAAAAAAAATAGAATGAGCTAATGAGGGAAATAAAAATGATAATTCTGAATTTTGACCTTATACCTGTAAGGAACATTCATATTATCATTTCTTAGCACATCAATATATCTCTAGTTCTTCAAAATAAAAGTTAAAAGGATGAAAAGGAATATGCACTATATAGATAGTGGATATGGATTAAAATATTTTATATGGATAAAAAGTTTTTATCCAACTTGGCTTTTCCTTTATTGAGAATAAAATTATCCATTTCCACAGCTTGTTACTTCTGAAGAAGTGCTTGCAAATAGCTGCCAAAAAGTGCTCATGTCTCCTCTTTTAGAAACAAAACACAAAAATTATAATAATAAAGGAATGTATTTTTTTAAAGTGCAAAAGTCAAGAATTCCAAATAACAGGCCATGGAAGCAGTCTGGATGGATTCAGCACATAGTTAAATGTCAATCCACTTATTAATACACATTTGATCCCCAAACACGATATTAATATGCCATTTTGAATTTGTAGATAAACCATGTTCTTGCTTGTATACTTTAAAAAATTATTCGCTATGACTTTTTTGAATTGTTTTTATTTTTATTGATAAATAATAGATGTACATATTTTGGGGTACATGTGATAATTTGATATATTCATATAATGTGTAAAAATCAAATCAGAGTAATTGGGATATCCATCACCTCAAATATTTATCGTCTGTTTATTCTAGGATGAATTTATTTTCATCTAGCTATTTGAAATGTACAATAGATTATTGTTAACTATAGTCACTCTACTGATTTATCAAACTCTAGGTCTTATTTCTTCTATGTGTGTGTGTGTACCCATTAATTGATCTCTCTTCATGCCCTCTGATATGGTTTGGCCGTGTCCCCATCCAAATCTCATCTTGAATTGTAATCACCATAATCCTAACATGTCGCGGGAGGGACCCAGTGGGAGGTAATTGAATCATGGGGACAGTTCTCTCATGCTGTTCTCATGATAGTGAGTTCTCACGAGATCTGATGGTTTTATAAGCATCTGGCATTTTCCCTGCTGGCACTCATTCTCTCTGATGCCACCCTGTGAAGAGGTGCCTTCAGCCATGATTGTAAGTTTCCTGAGGGCTCCTGAGCCATGCAGAACTGTGAGTCAATTAAACCTCTTTTCTTTATGAATTACCCAGTCTCCGGTGTTTCTTCATAGCAGCGTGAGAATGGACAAATACACTCCCTCTTCCCTGATTCTGACAACCACCAAACTTCTCTCTGCCCTCATGAGATTCACTCCTACATATGAGTGAGAACATGTGATATTTGTCTTTCTGTGTCTGGCTTATTTCATTCAACATAATGACCTCCAGTTCCATTTATGCTTCTGCCAACGACATTAGTATTTCTCCTGAGAGAAACAAATCCTTTATGTTTGTATGGGGCTTTGCAGATAACGAAGCATATCCAAGTCCACATGGGATTTTGGGGGGTCCAGTGCTTTTATTTATTTATTTATTTATTTATTTTTATAACCTCATGCATTTATTGGAAGAGGCTTTTGAATATTCTCACCACATAGGATTTTATCCTCACAATCACTCTGAGTGGTAAGGTTTTCATTCTTTTTTATGGCTGAGTAATATTCCATTGTGTATGTACACCACATTGTATTTATCCATTCATCTGTTGATGAGAGCTTAGGTTTATCCCATATCTTGTCTATTATGAGTAGTGCTGCAATAAACATGGAGGTACAAATATCTCTTCAATATATTGATTTCCTTTCTTTTGGGTATATACCCAGTAGTGGAATTGCTGGATCATGTAGTAGATCTATTTTTTGTTTCTTGAGGAACCTATATAGTCTTCTCTGTAGTGATTGTACTAATTTACATTCCCACTAACACTGTACAAGGGCTCCCCTTTCTCCACATCTTTGCCAGCATCTGTTATTCTCCCCCTTTTTTAAATAAAAGCCATTCTTACTGAGATGAAATGATATCTCATTGTGGTTTTGATGTGCATTTATCTGATAATTAGTGTGATGTTGAGCATTTTTTTCATACATTTGTTAGCCATTTGTATGTCTTCTTTTGAGAAATGCCTATTCAGATTTTTGCCCATTTTAAATCAGATTATTAAATTTTTTTCCTATAGAGTTATTTCAGCTCCTTATATATTCTGGTTATTAATCCCTTGTCAGATGGGTAGTTTGCAAATATTTTCTCCAATTTCATGGGTTATCTCTTCACTTTGTTGATTGTTTCTTTTGCTGTGCAGAAGCTTTTTAACTTCATTTGATCCTGTTTGTCCATTTTTGCTTTGGTTGCCTGTGCTTATGGGGTATAACTAAAATATTTGCCCAGTCAGATGTCCTAGAGAGTCTCACCAAAGTTTTCTGGTAGTAGTTTCGTAGTTTCGGGTCTTAGATTTCAGTCTTTAATCCATTTCTATTTTGATTTTTGTGTATGGAAAGAGATAGTGGTCTAGTTTCATTCTTCTGCATGTGGATATGCAGTTTTCCTGGCACCATTTATTGAAGAGACTGTCCTCTCACCAATGTATGTTCTTGGCACCTTCGTAAAAAGTGAGTTCAGTGTAGATGTATAAATTTGTTTCTGGGTTATCTATTCTGTTCCATCGGTCTATGTGTCTGTTTTTGTGCCAGTACCCTGTTGTTTTTGTTACTATAGCTCTGTAGTCAGGTAATGTGATTCCTCCAGTTTTGTTCTTTTTGCTTAGGATAGCTTTGGCTATTCTGTGTCTTTTGTGGTTCTGGGTGCATAAATATTTATCATTGTTATAGCCTCTTGCTGAATTGACCCTTTTATCATTATGTGGTGATTTTATTTTTCTCTTTTTACAGTCTTTGACTTGTTTATTTTATTTGATATAAGTGTAGCTACTCCTGCTCTGTTTTGGTTTCCACTTACATAGAATATCTTTTTTCATCCCTTTACTTTTAGTCTATGTGTGTCTTTATAGGTAAAGTGAGTTTCTTATAGGCAGCATATAGTTCCGTCTTGTTTCTGTATCCCTTCAGCCACTCTGTCTTTTAATAGGAGAACTGAGTCCATTTACATTCAATGTTATTATTAAGTAAGGACCTACCACTGCCATTTTTGTTGCTTGTTTTCTGGTTGTTTTGTAACTCCGTTTTTCCTTTCTTGCTGTCTTCCTTTGTGGTTAAGTAATTTTCTCTGGTATTGTGTTTTAATTAATTGCTTTTTATGTTTAGTGAGTCTATTATAGGTTTTTGCATTGTGGTTACAATTAGTCTTACAAAACATCTTATGGATATAACAAGTTATTTTAAAGAGATGACAACTTATCTTAGATCACAAAGAAGATAATAGAAACAAAGAAAAAAATGAAAAAAAAAATAGCCTCTCCACTTCAACTCCATCCCCCCCTATATTTTGACTTTCTGTTGTCTCAATTACATATTTTTACATTGTCTATCTTTTAACAGCTTACCATAGCTATTGTTTTTGATAGATTTATCTTTTAGGCTTTATACTAGAGTTATGAGTGAATTGCACACTACAATTACAGTATTAGAGTGTTCTGAGTTTGCATACCTAGTTTTAACAGTGAATTTTATACCTTCAATTTTTTTCCTTTCTGCACATTAGTGTTCCTTTCTCTCAGGCTTTATCTCTCCTTCATATTTGAAGAATACAGTATTCTTGAATGGCATGTTTCTTTTTTCCCCCAGCACATTGAAAATGTCATCCCACTCCCTCTGAGGCTGTATGATTTCCATTGAGAAGTCTACTGCCAGATGAATTGGAGCTCCTTTATATGTTATTTGCTTATTTTCTCTTGCTGCTTTTAGAATCCTCTCTTTGTCCTTGACCTTTGGGGGTTTTATCATGTGCTCTGGGGCAGTCTTATTTGAGTTAAATCTGTTTGGCATTCTATGACATTCCTGTACCTGGATATTTATATCTATCTCAAGTTTTGGAAAATGTTCTGTTGTTTACTTCCTTAAGTGAGCTTCCTACCCCTTGCTCTTGCTCAGCTCCCTTTTGAACACCAATAATTCTTAGATTTGGTCTTTTGAGGTAATTTTCTATATTTTGCAGGTTATCTTTATTCCTTTTAATTCTGTTGTTTTCCTCTGACTGTATTTTCAAATATTCTGTCTTTGAGATTATTGATTCTTTCCTCTGCTTGATCTATTCTGCTGTTGGGGGCCTCTAATGAATCTTTCTGTTCAGAAAATGTATTTTTCAGTTCCAAGATTTCTGTTTGGTTTTTTAAATTATTTCAATAATCTCTTCATTGATTTTCTCTTATAAATTTCTGAATTGCTTTTCAGTGTTATCTTGGATATCACTGAGTTTCCCTAAAACTGTTATTTTGAATTCTTTGTCAGATAACTCATGTATCACCATTTTATTAGGATCAGCCATTGGTTCCTTGCTTTGTCTGTTTGGATAATGTTTCCTTATTTGCTATTGTCTCTTGTGGATGTATGTCTATGTCTTTGCATTGAAGGATTATTTATTCTAGTCTTTTCTTTCTGGCATGTTTTGGATTTTTTTTTTTTTTTTTTTTTTTTTTGAGATGGAGTCTCACTCTGTCGCCCAGGCTGGAGTGCAGTGGCCAGATCTCAGCTCACTGCAAGCTCCGCCTCCCGGGTTTACGCCATTCTCCTGCCTCAGCCTCCCGAGTAGCTGGGACTACAGGTGCCCGCCACCTCGTCCGACTAGTATTTTGTATTTATTTTTTTTTTAGTAGAGACGGGGTTTCACTGTGTTAGCCAGGATGGTCTCGATCTCCTGACCTCGTGATCCGCCCTTCTCAGCCTCCCAAAGTGCTGGGATTACAGGCTTGAGCCACCGCGCCCGGCTGTTTTGGATTTTATTGGCTATGTTTGCTTAGAGATTCTTCATAATTTACCTGTTGAATTTCTTCTTTTTTCCACTAGATCATTGCCTCAATTTTTGGCATTAGATGGTACTTAAAGCTCAAGTTTGCCTCCATTCTAGCAAAGGATAGGAGTGCTGTCAGTCGGGAGTAGGGGAGGTCCCAAAGGAGATAACCTGGCAGTGTGGAAGGGCTGGCTTGGGGTTCATGCCACCAGACCTTCTACGACAAGGTGCTGCTGAACAGCTACTCTGATTTGGCATCTCCTTTGGCCAAGTTACAGGGCAGAGTTTCCAGGGCTGGGGGTGGTAGTCCTGATTCCCTTTTTTTCTGGCTGTCCTCAGGGATATTTCTCCCTTCAGGCACTCCCAGTGCTTCCTGTGGGTTGAGGCAGGGATAGAGCTCCTGCCAGGGAACCAAAAATAGTGGGGAAGGTGGTTGTCCACCTCAATTTCACTTTTTCCAGTGTAGAAACTGTGAGTCTAGAAAAATTTTCTGCAAGCTTGGTGCCAGGCAGACTGGGAGAAGAGGTGTTGCAGATATGGAAGTCCCATTCTCTTACCATCTTCTCAGAGATTTTTCACTTTTCTGTGGCCCCAGGAACTATCTCATCCTCATATTTGTTTCTTGTATACTTAATTAAAAATAAATTAAACAGCATGCATCACTTCTTAAATGGAGAAAGGTCAAACTTTGTCCTTGTATATCCTCAATATTATTATTATTATTATTATTATTATTAGAGACAGAGTCTCACTCTGTTGCCCAGGCTGTAGTGTAGTGGTGTGATCCCGGCTCACTGCAACCTCTGCCTCCCAGGTTCCAGCAGTTCTTGTGCCTCAGCCTCCTGAGTAGCTGGGACTACAGGTGTGCACCACCACACTTGGCTAATTTTTGTATTTTTAGTAGGGACCAGGTTTCACCATGTTGGCCAGGCTGATCTTGAACTCTTGACCTCAAGTGAGTCACCCACCTCGGCCTCCCAAAGTGCTGGGTTTACAGGTGTGAGCCACTGTGCCTGGGCTTATTATAAATATTATTAAAGAATACATTAAACTGCAAATGATGATACAATCTTTAATAATATACTGATCCAAATTCCTTTTCCTTAAAACTTAAAGTTGCTTGCTGTCCTATACCATACTACAATGACACAATGATTTAGCAATTTTGTGGGGGTTAATGAGATTACAGATTTTCATGAACGCAGTTTTTAAGGATAGAGAATAGAAGACAGTAAGGGTGACTGCAGTGGAGAGGTTAGGATAGATCAGTGTGTCTTAATGTATATTTTCTGTTAGGGCTTTTGTATTACACCATTTCTAGTTGCAAGTAATAGAAATCCAATTCAAACCAGTTTAAGCAAAGAGGGGGATTTATTGGCTTAGGAAACTGGCAAGTCCAGAGATATAACTTCTTTCAGAGACTCTAAGACATCAAGTGCTCTCTGCCATGCCCTCTCTCAACTCAGCTCTGATTTTCTCTGTGTTGATCTCTTTATCTCCTAGATATTCTTCCACATGAAGAGAGGTGAGGTCAAAGCTCTTATCATCCCAGTGAAGTGGTGTCATTCTTCTGGGGTAGTACCCAAGGTTCGTTGTCCCATGCCAGGGAAATCAATGACATGGACACACAAGGAGTGAGGTTAAGAATGGAGGTTTAATAGGCAAAAGAAAGAGAAGAGCTCTCTGTGCAGAGAGGGGTCCAGGAGAAAATGGGTTGCCACTTCCGCAGTGAGATGCAGAATATTCCATAGATGAGCTTGAGGAGGCAGTGTCTGATTTACATAGGGCACAAAAAATTGGTTGGATCAGGTGTGCCATTTGCATAGTGCGTGAAGAAGCTGGCCGCTCCACCCTAATCTTTTATTATGCAGATGGGTTCTCTACCTGGCTGGTGCTGTTGCCTGGTTCTTTACTGTACATATGGTGACAAAGAAAAGGGAAGATGCAGCCTCCATGTTGAATATAGCTGACTTCCAGGTAGCCCTTTTCTATTGGCACATCTGCCGGTATTCACCTGTGCAAGCTTCCAGCTTGCTTATCTATGTCTGTAGCTCAATTTATCAGGCTGCTCTTTGTTAGAAAAGAAATGAATTGGGGGCTGCCTTTTGATAAGACAGAGATAAGCCACAGATAATGGCTCTGGTGGGTATATGTGTAACCCAGGTGTCTTCAAAGTCTCCAGATGCCTTCAATGCCAAATGGAAAATAGCTTGAGTCCCTGGGCTGAATATTCCCCATTTGTCCCTCCAGATCCACTCTGGAGAGTGGCTGCTTCTGGTTTGGTCCAGTCAATGAAGGACACCAGTAGGAGATCTGAGATAGGAAGAGAGAGATGTAGGCATACTTATTCCTACAGCTCACTCCCTGCCAGGCTATGCTGGTTGGCAACTTTTTTCCTCTGGTGAGAGCTACAACTTCCATCAGGCAGCCCTCTCCCAGAGCTATAGCTCCCACCCGTTTTGGTAGCTCTTCCTTCCCTTTGCCCCTTCAGGCAAAGTATTTGTATTTTTGTGACTGGCTTATTTCACTTAGCATTATGTCCTCAAGGTTCATCCATGTTGTAGCATGTGACAGGATTTCTTTCTTTTTAAAGGCAGAATAAGATTCCAAGATAAACCACATGCTGTTTATCCATTTATCCATTGATGGACATTTGGATTGCTTCCATCCCTTGACTGTTGTGAATAAAGCTGCTATGAACACGGATGTGCAAACATATCTTTGAGACCCTGCTTTTTATTCTCTTGGGTGTACACCCAGAAGTGAGATTGTTGGATCACACAATAGTTGTATTTTTAACTTTTGAGGAACCTCCATACTGTTTTTCATAGTGATTGCACTCTTTTACAATCCCATCAACAGTGCACAAGGGTTTTAATTTCTTCACATCCTCACCCACACTTGTTATTTTCTGTTTTTTTTTTAAAAATTTTTTTTTATAATGGCCATCTCTAATGGGTGTGAGGCGATATCTCATCGTGGTTTTGATTTGCATGTCTTAATCATGCATGATGTTGAGCATCTTATGCTTGGCTATTTATATATCAGCTTTAGATAAATGTCTATTTAAGTTATTTACCCATTTTTTGATCAAGTGATTTGATTTTTTGTTAATGAGTTGTCCTATTTTGTTTTTAACTAGAGATTTTGACATTGATAGGGAAAGTGTGTGTTGTGTAGTTTTGTGTTAAAAGCCTTCACATTCCCATGTCTTCTGAGGACTGGGGGCTCAGGGGAGGTGGGTTGTGCTTGATGATCCAGAAAGTTTCCCTAAATGAAGAAGCAAGGACGCAGCCAGCAAAACTCCAGGAGCTTCCAATATTCTCTGAAACCCAGTGGGGTTGGGGAAGAGATTACCTTCATCTCCATCCTCCAGCCCACATCCTAGGCAGCATATTAGCATTCTTTATTTTATTTTATTTTTGAGGCAGAGTCTTACTCTGTTGCCCAGGCTGGAGTGCAGTGGCGCAATCTGGGCTCACTGCAACCTCTGCCTCCCGGGTTCAAGCGATTCTTGTGCCTCAGCCTCCCAAGTAGCTGGGATTACAGGCATGCGCCACCATGCCTGGCTAACTTTTTGTATTTTTAGTAGAGACAGGGTTTTGCCATGTTGGCCAGGCTGGTCTCGAACTCCTGGCTTCAGGTGATCTGCCCACCTCGGCCTCCCAAAGTGTTGAGATTACAGGGGTGAGCCACTGTGTCCGGCCAGCATTCTTGTATATTAGGGCAGACATGAATGTGATTTTAGTAGTAGTGTATAGGAGTCTATAGAAGCTGGAAAGAAAGAAATAACTTTTAGTCTTCAAGAGAAAAATCATCTGTGCCAGCCTCCGAAGTCACATTGTCTGAGGACTTTCTGCAATGATGGACATGTTCTGTGTCTGTGCTGTCCCCTGTGGTAATCAGCAACTATTGAGCACTTGAAATGTGGCTAGTGGGGCTGAGGAACTGAATTTTTAATTTAATTTAATTTACTTTAATTTTGATAAATGTAAACTTAAATAGCCACATGTGGTTAGTGGCTACCAAATTGGACAACACAGAAAAGTATGCAAAATATATCTTAATTTGGGAAGAGGACTAGAGGATTTATATAGGTTTACATTTTACTAATATGCATGATATTGGGCCTGTGTACACACAATGTGATCGTATAGTATCTGAGATTTAGACAACCTGCTGGTCATTGTCTGTGATGGTGGTGGATGAGGAGGAAGAGGAAGTCTGGGCCTGTAGTCAAAGGAGGTGATTAAAGGACCAAGGACAGGGCAGGAGGAAATTGATGAAGAATATGATCAATCACTATACGGGTACATATAGGGCATGTTCTGTCCTAGGGAGAAGCTACAAGTGGTATGAAAAGTTGGATCCACTCCCAAAGGGCTTACTATGTCTGGGATGAGACAAGATATAGTCACATGAAGTACATGGTAAACAAGATACGCCATAATGTCACAGTTATGCCAAATGCCCTAATTTCAAAGTTATTAATTATAATGGTGCCAAACACCATTATATCAAAGTTATGCCAAACAAATAAATACAATGTGTCTCCAAGAAGGGAGAGATGCGCCTTGGCCAAGACATCAGAACCAGACTGCCTGGATTGCTGGCTCTGCCACTTACTGGTTGCATGACCTTGGGCAAGTCACTTGCTATCTATATGCTCAGTTTCCTCATCATAAAATGAAATGATAAATGTGCCAATATTATAGGGTTGCCATGAGCCTTAAATGACATATGTGAGAGTGCTTAGAACAGTGCCTGGAATACGTAAGTGCTACTTAAATATTAGCTGTCATTGAAGGGGAGAAGGAAACGGTAGAGTAGGAAAAAGGGCATTCGCTTTCATGACCTACATCCACTCAGGCACCTTCTTTAAATATAACTTAAACTCCTTGTGATCAACTTGATACTGAGTAGAACTGTTATTTATGGTGTAATTAGCTACTTTCAAGTTCACTTATGTAGCAGAAGTCAGGAAAAAGTAAGGAAAATAGGTTCTTAGGTAAATGTCCCCAGAAGTAGACCTTGAGATGAGGATTCACATGCAAGTGATTTATTAAGGACATGCTCCCAGGGGAGGCAGGGAGGGAATGGAGGACAGGACAGAGAAGGGGAGGAAGCTAAGCAAATGGATGATCTTAAGTGAAGTCCCTGCCCCAGACTGATCCCACAGCGGAGCTCTTGGGGGTAAGTTACACCCCAGGAGTGTGTCATAAATCCAAACAAGGCAGCTGGACTTTGAGATGCTCACGCCTGCTGGTCATTAGCTAAATTCCACCCCAGGGAGCCTAAACCTCCAGGCACAATGAGTAAAGCAGTGTCAGAAGTCCACGCGGGCAGGAAAAGCATACAGAATTTTGGGGAAGGTCACTCAGAAATAGGAAAAGGATGGCGCCACTTGAATGAAGCAGCTGCTATTGTCCACTGAATATTATGGGCTTTGCTGAAGAAGGCTGGGCAAAGAACTTATTGGGGCAAATTGATGCTGCTAATTGGTGACCACCCGAACTTCCAAACAGTGGATCTCAAACTTCAGGCTGTGTAAGATCCCCTGGAAGTTGTTTAAAATGTAGATTCCTGGGCTTCATCTCCAGAAATTGTAATTCAGTGGGTGGGACTCAGGAAACTTCATTTTCAACATGCTCCCTGGATAATTCGGATGTGGGGATCCTTGGACCATGCCCTGAGAATCACTGCCTTAGGGGACTGGCAGGAAGGTGATGAGGTTGAGTGGTCAGGCTGGCTCACAGGCAGGGTTCCCACTGTGCGTAGTGTTATCAGCAGTGCACTGGTGAACAGACATGGAAAAGTGTGGAAACTGCTTCATGACTACCTTCCTGGGGAGGCACAAAACAAGATGGCTCGTCTCAGGTAGGATGTAGAAGAACAATTTCCCTGGAGTGGCCATTGTGTGAGCCCTGAGGGAAAGGGGAGCAAGGGATGTAATCTAAAGAACTACAATCAGGGAGTGTCTTCAGCTGATTCCCCTAGAAAGCCTGAGACTAGGATCTGAGTTCAAGTAGTTTACTAGGAAGAGATCCCAGGAAGCACCAGTAGGGAAGTGGGGAATGGAGGGACAGGGCAGAGAAGGCAGCCACTCAGTACAGGATATGTTACTGGGCTGAGCACGGTGGCTCACGCCTGTAATCCCAGCACTTTGGGAAGCTGAGGTGGGTGGATCACGAGGTCAGGAGTTTGAGGTCAGCCTGACCAACATGATAAAACCCTGTCTCTACTAAAAAATATAAAACTTAGCCAGGCATGGTGGCGTGCGCCTGTAGTACCAGCTACTCAGAAGGCTGAGGCAGGAGAATTGCTTGAACCAGGGAGGCGGAGGTTGCAGTGAGCAGAGATTGCGCCACTGCACTCCAGCCTGGGTGACGGAACGAGACTCCATCTCAAAAAAAAAAAAAAAGGATATGTTACCAGTGTCAGCAGCTGACCACTGTGGGCAACTGGGGTTTGATCCTGCTGGGCACATCTGAGAGACCCCAGCTTCTCAGACCATGCACATCTGAGAAGCTGGGGTGTTTTGCCATTGCTGCTTCCCGAAACTTCTGGCATACCCTGGGTATTTGCTGAGCACCCCTCTGCAGCTGGAGAAAGCCCCAGGCAGAGTTGCAGATGCTTGCAATAGAAAGCTGTCAGCATGTACAAGGCTGGTGAGTGCTGAGCGGATACTGGCAGGACTCCTATAGCGTCTGCCAGGGGGAGTGGAAATTGTTCATTTCACAAACAAGGATGATTTCTCACATGAAATTGCCTGCTACCTACAGGGCTTATGTTAGGTGGATCTGCTTGTCTACAATGGTCCTCAGTCCCTCAGCTTCACGTTCTGATGCTTTCAGTTTGGCCAGATTTCTGGGAAAATCCCAGCCAAAGGATTGTAAGAGGTCCAGGTCCTCTAGTTCATGAGGTTCTGAAGATATGTGCTGTTGGTGGCCCAGGAATTAGCTTCTACCCACCCTGGCCTTGCACATTTTCTGTTCACTGCGTTGCTAGCTATTGGAGCCACGTCTGATCTCTAAAAATCCATGCCTGCCACCATTGTACCAGGCCGAGCCCAAGAAGAGAACTGCAAGACAGTCAGCATTTGTAGAGTTTCTTCTTGAGCTGTCTTTCCTATCCATTTCTTTCTAGTTTCATCACCAGCCTTGATCATTTGTCACTGTCCCTTTTGTTTACCTGTCATTACCTTACAGTGCTGATGAAGCCATGAGGAGAACTGATGTACCAGTGCTAATGATCATCAATGAGGTGATGGTGGAGGTGACAGGAAACAGGAGAAAATGACAAGGACAATTTGACATAGCCAAGACAGGGATCCCCAGGCATGTCCCCAGAGTTTGGGAAAGAACATTTACCAAAAAAATATGGTCATGAGCTCATGGCTGGAGAGTCCAAAAACCAGAGATGAGCAAGAGAAAATGACTGCTGAAGAACTGTTCATAATATATAACCACAGAGGAAGCTGGAGAGGAGAGGAATGGGGTGGATCTAAAGAAGCCGTCAAGGCTTCAGCTCTTCAATAGCTTTGATTTTGAAGGGATATGTACAAAAACAGAAACCAGACATCAGTAAAGGATCAACACATATCATGTCAAAAATTTATTAGACTGGAAATCAAAAGATTAGAATGGCCCAGATTTTCAGAAAGTCTAATGTCAGCAATACAAAAATCATTTATGCTATATTTAGACCAGAAATAAAATAAGGAAAAAATAGGTCTGCTTGGGGTGAGTGAAGTGATACAAGCAAAAGACCAGGAAAAAGAATTGTACAACCCCTAGTTTGTTTCCCCCTTTTTCTTATTGTTTATTAAAGAGAATGCTCTTTAAACTGGAAATGGTGAGAGACTCTTGGTTAAAGTAGAGAGAGAGGCAGAAATAGAAAAGAGTGTGAGTGTTTTGAACAAGTTCAAGTAAGGCAATCTGTAGGTGGAAGGGGCTGTCATTGGGGGTAGTGCATTCAGTTTTGTATGTCAAGTTTTCAAAGAACCATTGTCTCTTATAAAAAAAGGACAAGATACCTGGGAAATGAGGGCTCTGAAAGTCATGGCAAATGCAAGCTATAGGTGCTGGGTAGGTATAGTCTGGCAAGGGGGAGACATGGAGGAAGGACATCAAGCTAGCACAAAAGATGCAAAGGGATGACATTTGGAAAAGGTCTGGACCAGGCTGTGGTAGGGTAGAGAGTAGAACTAAGCCCAGTGGGTTGACATTCCATTGACAGTCCAATGCGGTATGAAACTTCTGAATGCTTAGAAGCAATTAGCATTAAACAACTGCTTTCAGGTAGTGGTGTCTCTACAACAGTAAGGTTTAAACTGAGAGTAACTGAATCTGTCAAGGCTGTTGTAGACATAATTTTTGTACAGGATAGGAGGCTAGGATCTCAAGCATTCATTCTTTTTTTTTTGAAATGGAGTCTCACTATCGCCCAGGCTGGAGTACAGTGGCACGATCTTGGCTCACTGCAACCTCTGCCTCCCAGGTTCAAGTAATTATCCTGCCTCAGCTGCCCGAGTAGCTGGGATTACAGGTGCCTATGACCATGCCTGGTTAATTTTTGTATTTTTAGTAGAGACAGGGTTTCCCCATGGTCATGGGGTTTCCCCCCTGACCATGTTGCCCAGGCTGGTCTTGAACTCCTGGCCTTAAGTGATCTGCCCACCTTGGCCTTCCAAAGTGCTGGGATTATGGGCATGAGCCTCCACGCCTGGCCCCAAGCATTAGTTCTTAATCTTCTTTAGGCCACGGACTCTTTTGATAATCTGATAAAAATGATAGATTCTGTATGTATTAAAATGCCGGTATGTGCCTGCCAACACACTACTCTTTATGTTCAATTTCAAGGAGTTCATTTTTCCTAAAGCAGGACTATGGTCCCCAGCCAGCTTAAGCCCACCTCTAAAGGGATTCTTCTATCTCTAAAATGCAGTGATTCTAAGTCCTTTCTATAGAAGTTGTATTTTCATGATTCTTTCCTCGGTGACCCTTTGTAAACTTTTTTTTTTTTTTTTTTTGAGACAGAGTTTCGCTCTTGTTGCCCAGGCTGGAGTGCAATGGCGCGATCTCGGCTCACTGCAACCTCTGCTTCCCAGGTTCAACCAGTTCTCCTTCCTCAGCCTCCCGAGTAGCTGGGATTACAGGCATGTGCTACCACGCCCAGCTAATTTTGTATTTTTAGTAGAGATGGGGGTTTCTCTATGTTGGTCAGGCTGGTCTCAAACTCATGACCGCAGGTGATCTGCCCACCTTGGCCTCCTGAAGTGCTGGGATTACAAGCGTGAGCCACTGTGCCCGGCCTGTAAACATTTTTATGTCTTGATAAAAAAAAAAGGGGAAGCTGAGTGTGCTATTTTATGAAACTAGCTGAATGTTCAGGCCGACCAAACATTCCATCTCCTAATGTATGACTTCCACATTATGGCAGCACTTAAAAATTTTAAACCATCTCTCAGCACCTGTGCGTTTGACACCCCCCACACACTATCTAATGCCAAGTCGCAAAGGTTCAGCTTTGTAAATGAAAGGACTGATTCAACTTTGTAAATCAAAGGACTGATGATTCCCAGTTATTTGCCTCTTGTTTCCAGCTGTGGTCTGTTTAGCAGGTCGAAGCAATGTTGTAATACACAGAAGCACCACAAGATGACACCCTTGGGAAAGTCTTGCTTTGCAGGTTGGTTTCCCAGCTCTGGTCTGTTCTAAACATAGCCTTACAAAATGCTTGTGGAAGAGGGAGGAGAATCTATTACCGGGGAGGAAAAACACCAATGACAAAACAGCCCTGGCACTTTCCTGAGTTTTGGGATACAGAGTCAAGTCTTGATTACTTTCTTCTGCTTCTTAATTATCAGCTTTTGCAGGCAGACACATGGATTTATGTAACACATAAGCATATCTTTCATACACATCTATTTTCTGCCGATGCTGATGCTCTATGTGATTCAGAAGCTGCTCATAACTTGGGAGAAGAGCCCTTTCTTCTTTTGTATTGTAAGCTTGCACATCCACTTTTTTTATTGCCTCTGTCCCCTACTTCACTGTCAGTAAGAATATTGGGTGTGCATGGAAACATCACAAAATGCCTTTATGGAAAGAGGAAAGTGAGGTTAGACCAGCTTTTTCTGCTGTAAATATCAGGCCAACTGGAAAAAAGATCAAAGCGAAAGGTGAGGGCAGAGTGGGCTAGGATGGAAAGCGGGATTACCCACTGAAATGGACATGTCTGTTCAATCTTCTTGCTTCCTCCGAATTTTTCTTAAAAAAGCAATTTTAAAAACCCCATGTTCATGCTACATTAAGCCTCATGTTTCCATTTCTCATTTTACTGCCTGGGTAGCACTTGCTATCACTTGGTAAGCTTACTTAAGAGAGGGAACAATGTCGATTAGAATGGTTATCTGTGTTGAGTAAGAGCCCTCCGTTGGTTTGTGGTCTTTGGCAGGCAGCTAGTAAAAATAATAAGCTCTGAACAGATGCCATGTTTCTTTGGGGAATGGTTTTGGCTAGTCTTCTTTTCATTTTTGTACCTGCAAGTGGAAAATCACTGCTTTAATGAGCTATGTTATCCAGTGGTAAAAATGTTTGAAATTACCCAATAGAGGAAAGCAGTCTTTTGAAAGATTTGTGAGAAGAGGTAATACAAAACCCCAACAAATTCCACTGGGAAATTCTTTTCTTACATTTTATTTCGAGGATAGTTCTGCTAGAAACCTGTATTTCTGAGCAAAGGGCTGTGAAACTGAATTCCAAACTAGTTACAACTGCGGGGAACAAGGCATATAGTCATTTAGAGAGCATCTTTCCTGGCCTGGCTCTGTGCTGGGCATTACTGGCAATGCAGAGATTAAAACGACACTGTTTCTCTCCTCTGGGAGCTTCCAGCCTAGTGGGAAAGACAAACATACAGAGACCCCATGTTATGCCTGGAATTATAGTTGAGTGCCAAGAGCAAAATAAAATCAAAGTACAGCTCTGCTTGGCTGGGCCTGGCTGCAGCAATTCAAAATCTACTAAAATGCAGACTGTTCGCAAAGTCAAATTATCTTTTGTCCTTGAAATCTAAGTAGCCGGCTGGATGTGGGTTATTTTTTTCCTTCTTTTTAATATTTTTCTGTTCTTTGTTGAATTTCTAAAATAAGCATTTTTAGTTTGTTGGGTTTTTTTTTTTTTTTTTTGCCCTCTTTATAAAAGCAAGTTGAGTCTGAAGAGGAAAATGTACACTTTTTTTGGGTAATAGTCATAATAATGTTACAAAAGCAAACATTTCCTTAGTGGTTACTATGGTGCCAGGTACTGTTTAAGTGCTTTTATATATCAACTTATTTTAGTCCTCACAACCACCCTATGAGAGAGGTGCTGTTATTACATCATTTTATAGAGGAAGATATCGAGGCAAGGTAACTTGCCCAAGGTTACGCAAAGAGTTAAGGGTCTGAGCAGGCTGGCTCCAGAGTCCAAGCTTCCTAATTTACATTTGGAAGGAAGAGTTTTTTCCCCTAAATTAATTTCCCAGGTAACTGAAGCTTGTCGTCTGTCTTGGGATTGGGCTGGGAGAGAAACGATTTTTGAGAGCAGGATTGGGTTGGCAGGGAGATGCTGGGATTGGAAAGACAGACCCAAATATGGTTCAGGCACTCAGAGAAGCCTCCAAGTGTTGACCAAAGAGTTTCTAGCCGGTTGGCCTAGACTGGCCTAAAGGGCACGGGGAAATAGAGTCCTTCTCTAGAAAAGCAGCTCACCCTGTAAGGGAGCGTGGAAAAGTGGTTGTAGCGGTGGGAAGGCGGGCAGAGGATCCTGGAGAAAGAGATTAGGGGTTAGGGGTGAGGTTAGGGATAGGAGTTAGGGTTAGGGTTGGGGATTAAAGTTAGGCATTGGAGTTACTTGTTAGGGTTGGGTTTTGGGGGTTAGGGTTAGGGAGTAAGGATTGGAGTTATGTGATAGAATTTGGGGTTAGTGTTGGAGTGGAGTTTGGTGTTTGGGTTAGGGTTAAGGGTTTGGGCAACCATTAGGGCTAGGATTTAGGGTGAGTTTTAGGAGTTTAGATTGGGGTTAGCATTAGGATTTCAAGTTTGGTGTAGGGTTAGAGGATAGGGATTAGGGTTAGGAGTTATGATTAATGTTTGGGTCAGGGCACGCAGTCAACATACAGCTCTTTTGAGTGGCTGAAAGTGCTGGTTACTTGGCTAGGGTTTGGCAGAAGATATTAGAATCTGGGAGAGTGATTTTCAAGAGTAAAGCAATTGTCAAACCTACAAGGAGCTCTGAGTTACAGCCCAAATCAGATCCCCCGAAGAGAAAGACAACAGGACCAAAGAAGACTCCTTATGACAGGAGCTGGGCTTGGGCTTGGGCTTGGGGGAGGAGCTATGACGAGGCAGTGCCTGGGCGCAAGGGAAAAGTTCAGGAATCATAACTGGGACACAGCCACAGTCACGTGACCTGCTACTATAGCCACCTTACAGGATGGGCCCTGGGAACTGAGGGCAGAGTTGAGCTGCAGGGTGAGGTCTAGTGTATGTTTATGTAATTTAATTTTTAATAATGACTGTGTTTAACAACTGGCTTGCAAAATTCCTGGTGATTTAACAATCAGCTCTTGCAAGTTGGTGCAAGTCTGTTATAGCACACCACTGGTCTGAACCCCATAGCCAATCCTTTCTATGCCTACCACAGCTGTGTGTCTACATCATTGAGGCTTCTAGTTACACATGAATACCCAGGAGGGAATTGGTTTATCAGGTGTTACCCACTGAAAAGGGAAACTTTAGAAGCATCCCAGTCACAACATTCGAATTATGGGCTTTGTAGAAACAGCTGTCCTACTGTTTAGTTTAAAAAAAAAAAAGCGAAAGAAATTCCCTTGGTATTGGTATGCATGTAGAGGCATGGTCCTTTTGGCTGTGTGAGGATGATGCTGTGGAAGAAGTGTTGCATCTCATCATGGTGAAAGATGCATGCTGAAACCCCCTTCAAGGTGCACACACACACACACACACACACACACACACACACACACCATTAGATACTTATTGTCAGGTGCTGCTTATGCCTGTATGTCCTTGTGTATCAGTCAGCTACTGCGACAATTATGATGTATAAAAACCACCCCAAAACACATTCATTATGTTAAAACAGCAATCATTTATTCTTGCTCATGCATCTGTGGATTGGCTTATCTAGGCTAGCCCTGACTGGGCTTGGTTCTAAGGACCAGGCTGGGCCTAGGTATACTCTAAGTGCCTCTCATCCTCTTTGCACTAGTAGGATGTGTAGGCCATGCTCTGCTCACAAAAATGGCACAGACGTAAGCAAACAAGCCCAACTGCAAAGTACATTTCAAGCCTCTGCCAACATCCCACTGGCCAAAGGATGTCACATGGCCAAGCCCAATATCATCAGTGAGATGGGGAAATACACTCTGCTTCTAGTGAGAGGAATTATAAAGCCACAAGACAAAGGGTATGATGTGGGGAAGGGCAAAGAATTGAGGACAACAATGCAATCTGCTATGCCACATGTTTACCAAACTGAATCACACAGGAATCAGCTTTTGACCCTGAACTCATGGTTTAAACTTCCGAACAAGTTCTGGACTATATAGGCAAAGAACAGACAGAATTGCTACTCTAGTATATAATACCACAGAAGACACAGCTTCTCCGATCTAGTATTTGGAGTAAACTTTTCCCAGGTCTTTTAGGCTGTACAATACCTGGGAATGTGTTCCTCACTTCTCCATCATTACTCAGTTATTCACTTGTCTGGCCATTTTTTTTTCTGTCCATTTTCTCTGCCATGCTTAGACACACACCTGCCATCCATCTTTCTCCATCCATTATGGCTGCCACCACCTCCATCCCAAAGGGTGAAGGGAGAAAGCTGGAACTTCTAGGTACTGCAGTGTTGTGGTATAGTGGGCACATACAGGCTAAGCAGGCAGCCTGATGTGGGTTTGAAATTCCTACTTTTCACTAACAAGTCATGTGAATTTGGGGAGGCTTCTCTGACATTCAGCTCCCCGACTCACAAAGTGGGGATAATTGCACATATTTCATAAGATGTTGTGTGGTTAAAATAGTAGAGGTTATTCACAATTAGCATGATGCCTACCACACAGAAGGGACCTGATACATATTTTTGGTTGGAAGACAATATCACCAAATATAAGCCTATCTTGGATGGAATTTAGAATCTAGATCATAACCTTAAAACCTGTGGAGATGCATTAGACTGTAAGCTATTTTCTTGGGAAAATTTCCACTGTCTTCCAGGAAGGTATGAGGTATCAACCAGTGTTAAGATGACCTTCATAGAGAAGTAAGCTCAGCGCTTAGGAAAAAAAAAAAAAAAAAAAAAAAGATGACTTTGAACTGCCCTGTGGAAAACTCAGAACTGGTTCCTCTGCACCTGGAGGCCATCCAAGGGTCATTCTATTCCTAACCTGGTTCTCAGACTTTGCATCATTTCTCCTGCCCATAGCTGGTTTTGTGATTCTGCCCACAACACACACACACACACACGCGCACACACACACACACACACACACCCCTCTTCTGCAGATGTCTACCTCTCAAGGCCCAGGCAAGGAATTCTGGGGGTGATGACCTTTAAAGCTTAATGTGAATCTTCATTGCCAAACCCAGAACGAACCCACCTTCCGCTGCCTTTAGGGGTAATTGTGCCTTATTAAAATATATTGACAGTTGATCTGAAGCCAAGGGAGTGTGCCTGTTTGAAATAACCCTTGTCTCTCTACCTCACACACAGTTCAACTCAATGAACACTTATAGGAAGTCGTCAAAGACAGAATTAAAGATCCAAAGAGAAACGTAGGGGTGAGAAAGATTGGAGTATTAAAAGGTCATTGGGCTTTTCAGAGTTGAATCCACTGGCTGGTGGTAAAAAGCTGTAGTGAAGAATATTCTCCAAGTCCTTCCACCTTGACATTTCTAACTGACCCTACCTCCATCCCACTCATCCGTTTAAAAAATATAGAAGGGTTGTAATTTTGTACCTGGTAAGTTTTTCTCCTTCTATTCCTCCTTCAGCAAATTTATGATATACGGAGTTTGAAGGTTGCTGGCAGGGGGATGGGAAAATTTATATAAGAAGGCCAAGGGCCTTCTGGAAGGAAAGGCACTGTCAGCACCAAGAGGCGGGGTTTCACCATGTTGGCCAGGTTGATCTCAAACTCCTGACCTCAGGTGATCCGCCCACCTCGGCCTCCCAAAGTGCTGAGATTACAGGCGTGAGTCACCACACCTGGCTACATCCCTTCTTTGGCAGCTATAGGTGGGGACAAGTGGTCCCATCAGCTGCAATGTTCCCCTGGCCTGGTGGTCTGCAGCCAGCTGGTGATGATTGTAGTGTTATCCAATGTCAAGAGGGTGCTATGAGTTCTGATTCTCACAAAGAGAAGTGGGAATTTTCAGGCTAGGATGCTAAAAATCCCAAGGGGCTCTCAGCACGTAAGAGGACATCGAGAGAGGGAATAAATGGATTTCTACTAGTCTGGGCAGGTAAGGGCCTAAGCATTGCATTCTGGACAACACTGGGGAGCAGCCTTCACTTGAACTGGAAATCAAAGTCTGACATCCCAGTTGTATAGTAATATGGGACAAGAAAAAAAATCAATATGGAAAACGTTGATATGCTCTCAAATGCTAATGGAGTACATGCTTATGGCAGAGGTCTCTGGATTTGACGTGCACCTTCATGTTATATTTTTTGAAGTACAGAGATTTTTGGTTTTTTTTTTTCTTATTGTAGTAAGGAACACATAACACAAAACTTACCATCTTAATTTTTTTTAATTCTTTTTTTAAATTTTATGTTAAGTTCTGGGATACATGTACAGGAGGTACAGGTTTGTTACATAGGTAAATGTGTGCCATGGTGATTTGCTGCACCTATCAACCCATCACGTAGGTATTAAGCCCAGCATACATTAGCTATTTTGCCTGATACTCTCCCTCCCCCGTCCCCTCCCCATAGACCCGAGTGTGTGATGTTCCCCTCCCTGTGTCCATGTATTCTCATTGTTCAGCTCCCACTTATAAGTGAGAACATGCGATGTTTGGTTTTCTGTTCCTGCATTTGTTTGCTGAGGATAATGGTTTCCAGCTCCATCCATATCCCTGCCAAGGACATGATCTCGTTCCTTTTTATGGCTGCATAGTATTCCATGGTGTATATGTGCCACATTTTCTTTATCCAGTCTATCATTGATGGGCATTTAGTTTGAGTCCATGTCTTTGCTATTGTGAATAGTGCTGCAGTGAACATACATGTGCATGTATCTTTATAATAGAATGATTTATATTCCTTTGGCTATATACCCAGTAATGGAATTGCTGGGTCAGATGGTATTTCTGGTTCTAGGTCTTTGAGGAATTGCCACACTGTCTTTCACAATGGTTGAACTAATTTATATTCCCACCAGCAGTGTAAAAACGTTCCTATTTCTCCACAGCCTTGCCAGAATCTGTTGTTTCTTGACTTTTTAATAAGTGCCATTCTGACTGGCATGAGATACCATCTTAATTTTTAAGTGTACAGTTTAGCAGTATTGAATATATTCACATTGTTGTGAAACAGATCTCTAGAACTTTCTAATCTTGCAAAACTGAAACACTATACAAATTAGACAATTCTCCTCTCCCACTTCCTCCCAGTGCCTGGCAACCATCATTCTACTTTGTTTCTATGAATTTGACTACTTGTAGATACTCCGTGTAAATAAAATCATACATTATTTGTCTTTTTGTGACGGACTTATTTCACTATCTTCAAGGCTCATCTATGTCGTACCATTTGACAGCATGTCCTTCCTTTTTAAGGCAGAATAATATCTATTGTATGTAGATACCACATTCATCCATCGATGGACAGTTAGGCTGTTTCCACCTCTTGGCTATTGTGAAAAGTGTTTCTTTGAACAAGGATGTGCAAACATCTCTTTGAGACCCAGCTTTCTATTCTTTTGGGTATATACCTAGAAGTGGGATTGGTGGGTCATATGGTAGTTCTATTTTTAAGTTTTTGAGGAACTGCCATACTGTTTGCCATAGTGGTCATACCATTTTGCAATCCTATCAACAGTGCACAAGGATTCCTATTTCTCCATATTCTCACCAACACTTATTTTCTGTTTTTGTTTTTTAATAGTGGCCATCCTAATGGGTAAGAGGTGATATCTCATTGTGGTTTTGATTTGCATTTCTCTGATGATTCATGACGTTGAGCATCTTTTCATATAGCTTGTTGGCCATTTGTATATGATCTTTGGAGAAATGTCTATTCGAGTCTTTTGTGCACTTTTTAGTCAGGTTATTTGATTTTTTGTTGTTGTCGAGTTGTAGTTCTGTATGTGTTCTGGATATTAACCCTTATTAGATATATGATTTGAAGTACTTTCTCTCATTTCATGGATTGCTTTTTCATTCTGTTGATCATTTCCCTTTATGTGCAGAAGTTATGTTTGATGTAGTCCCATTTGTCTATTTTTCTTTTGCTGTCTGTGCTTTTAGTGTCATATCCAAGAAATCTTTGCCAAATTCAATGTCACGGAGATTTTCCCCTGTTTTCTTGTAGGAATTTTATAGTTTTTGGTGTTAAGTTTGGGTCTTTAATCCATTTTTAGTTAATTTTTGTATGGTGTAACATAAATGTTCAGCTTCGTTCTTCTGTATGTGGATATTCAGTTTTTCCAACCCTATTTGTTAAGAGACTGCCATTTCTTAATTGAGTGGTTTGGCACTCTTGCCAAAGATCATTTGACCATATATGATTGCATTTATTACTGGGCTCTCTATTCTATTCCGTTGGTCTATAGGTCTGTCTTTATGTTAGTACCACACTGTTTTGATTAGTGTAGCTTTGTAATGTTCTGAAATTAGGAAGTATGAGTCATCCATATTTGTTCTTTTTCAAAATTGTTTTGGCTATTCAGAGTTCTTTGAGCTTCCATGTGAATTTTAGGATTTTTTTTTCTATTTCTGCTAAAAAATTATTGGGATTTTGATTTTGATAGGGTTTGCATTGAATCTGTAGATCACTTTGTGTAGTATTGGCATCTTAACAATATTAAGTTTTCCAATACGTGAACATGGGATGTCTTTCCATTTATTCATGTCTTCTTTAATTTCTTTCATCAATGTTTTGTAGTTTTTCAGTGTATATGTCTTTCCTTGGTTGCGTTTATTCCCAAATATTTCATTGTTTTGGTGTTATTGTAAATAGAATTGTTTTTTAAATTTCCCTTTCAGATTGTTCATTGTTAGTATGAGAAACACAACCAATTTTTGTGAGTTGATTTTGTATCCTGCAAATTTGCTGAATTCATTATTTCTAACAGGCTTTTTGTGTGTAGAATCATTGGAGTTTTGGAGTACAGAATTTTTTTAAAGGTAATCTTTTTTTTTTTTTTTTTTTTTTTAAGATGGAGTCTCGCTCTCTCACCAGGCTGGAGTGCAGTGGTGTGATCTTGGTTCACTGCAGCCTCTGCCTCTCAGGTTCAAGCGATTCTCCTGCCTCACCCTCCCGGGTGGCTGGGACCACAGGCATGTGCCACCACGCCCAGCTAATTTTTGTATTTTTAGTAGAGACAGCGTTTCATCATGTTGGCCAGGATGGTCTCAATCTCCTGACCTCATGATCCACCCGCCTTGGCCTCCCAAAGTGCTGGGATTACAGGCGTGAGCCACCGTACCCAGCCTTTAAAGGCTATCTTAATGTAAGAATAAAATATTAATGTATGACTGGAATTATGAGTCTCTAGATAGTTCTTGTAAAGGGAAGTTGAAACTTCACTAGAGAGAAAGCTTTTTGCAAATTCCAGTAACCCTGAAATTCATGGCACCATCTATTTTCCCCTTTCAGATAAAAAAAAAAAAAAAGAGTGGATTAATTGTATAACAGTTACCATTGTCCATTATATAATGGAGGGAAGTGGGCTGACTTTGTTAGTTAAGTTTGTTATCATATTCATGCATGTGACATTTTTGTTTTCAATGACATTTCTATTCCCTTACCCTTCTAGGGAGACTTCTGATAACCATAAATAGTTTTCACCATGCCGGTGAAGGATATAAAACACTGCCTCTGTTTTATATCCTCCCCAGGGCTTCTGGAGATTTCTGATTACAGTAAGTGGATCATACATGGTGTTTCAGTATCATAATTACAAGAGTAAGGGATGGTGTACTAGTAAAGGAAAAGGTACAACTTTGAGGATCCTCTTATAGGTCAGCATTTGCTAATGAGGCTGTTAGACCATGGAAGAAACATCCAAAATATCATTGCAAAGTAGGAATTTCTGTTTCAACAGATTCCTTGCCTATGAACATTCTTCTGCTTGGTGATTGCTGACATTAGTGGAGGTAAATGCCCATGTAGAAGAATCAAAAGCATTCTTATTTTGCTACAGTTTGAAAGAGGTACTTTTACTTTGGAAAAAAATCTGAGATACTGATTCTCAACCATTTGGGAATTGTGGCAACATTACTGGGTTAATTTAATTTTGTTTTTTGAGAAAGGATCTTGCTCTGTTGCTCAGGCTGGAGTGCAGTGGCACAATCACCGCTCACTGCAGCCTCAAACTCCTGAGCTCAAGCAATCCTCCCACCTCAGCCTCCTCAGTAGCTGGGACTACAGGTGCACACCCCCATGACTGCCTAATTTTTCGAATTTTTTTTTAGAGACGGGGTCTCACTATATTGGCCAGGCTGGTCTGCAACTCTTGACTTCAAGTGATCCACCTGCCTCACCTCCTAAGTAGTTGGGATTACAGGCATGAGCCATAGCACCTGGCTTGGGTTAATCTTAAACATATGCTCTTCTGAATCCAGCTGAGTTCTTAGTTGCCAACATTAGAATCCACTCCCACTAGTTTAAGGAGTTTATTAAAAATACTAGGTAGCTTTCAGAGCCTCAGGAGGGCCAGAGAGCCAGGCTTAGAAGCTACACAGCCAGGCACAGCACAGTTAGAGAAATAGGCAAAGCTCCTAACTACTTCATGTTCAGGTCCAGAGGAACTTCCATGCTTCAGTACTTATGGCTCTAGATACACTACCCAGCTCTGAGTCCCTGGCACTCAGCACCATTTATCAACTTCCTTTCCTTTCCTTTCCTTTCCTTTCCTTTCCTTTCCTTTCCTTTCCTTTCCTTTCCTTTCCTTTCCTTTCCTTTCCTTTCCTTTCCTTTCCTTTCCTTTCCTTTCCTTTCCTTTCCTTTCCTTTCCTTTCCTTTCCTTTCCTTTCCTTTCCTTTCCTTTCCTTTCCT
>NC_037689.1:46231125-46264407 GCF_003255815.1 Theropithecus gelada
TCCCCTTTCCTTTCCTTTCCTTTCTTTTCTTTCTGACAGAATCTCACTCTGTCGCCCAGGATGGAGTGTACTGGTTCGATCTGGGCTCACTGCAATCTCCGCGTTCTGTCCGGGTTCAAGTGATTCTCCTGCCTCAGCCTCCCGAGTAGATGGGACTACAGGCATATACCATCGTGCCCAGCTGATTTTTGTGTTTTTAGTAGAGATGGGGTTTCACTATGTTGGCCAGGCTGGTCTTAACCTCCTGACCTCAAGTGATCAACTCACCTGGGCCTCCCAAAGTCTTGGGATTACAGGCGTGAGCCACTGCACCCAGCCTACTATTTATCAATATTAAAAAAATAAATTTGTATTTGAAACTTTACAATAGTTTTTGATATATAATGAGCTAAGAAATGTCCTTATAATTGAGTCAGTTTGAATCAGGGCTTTCTGCTACTTACAGCCAAAATTATCCTAACTGGCGGGCATTCTGGCTCCTATCAGTCTCCCTGGCAGGAGCCAGAGTTGAACCCCACCCTAAAAACTCCCTCATGGAAGTTTTGCGGGCAAAGAGGGGTAACAAGGAGCTCTCCAGAGGGACTGTGCCTGAGAGCTGATGAGATTCATCTTATAGATTAGTGCCAGACATCCCTAACTGGTTTGAGTTTGGAGCTGCTTTTGATCACTCCCAGACAGAGGCTGCCCTGATGGGCTACTCTCTGAGGAAAATAGACTCAAGACTGGAACCCAAGCTGCCCAAGGAAAGAGCAAAGGATTACAAATCACCTTGAGCCAATCCAAACACAAATTAGGAGGATCCCTTCCAGAGAGGACACAGCTACACAACCTATTCATTTTCTATTTCTTCAGGTAGTCACAGAAACAATCACTTACATAATTTAAAACATAAGTGCCACGTTCATCTGTTCATCTTACTATGGAAACATGAAATCTAACACCACTTCCCACCTTGGAAAGAGAAAAAGAATTATACTCCAAACTTCAGACTTCCAAATCAGATATCCGTGCCCTATAGTGTGTCCGTGGAAATTGACTTTGGGTTAAGAGTAGTCTGGTTATCCATCCGTGATGTTTGCGGAGGTTTCACAAATGGATATGCATCCCTTATCAAGGACTTGCTGGCCAGTCAAATAATAGACCTTTGCAGAGGAGTCCCTGGTACCTGGCAACAAACTACTCCAATAAGTGATGACATTTTCTGCTGACATTTGACCAAACAGCCCTTGTTTCCACTGGAATCAGAGATGATTGCCTTTCATTTGCTTCCCCAAAGTACAGGGAATGAATTAAATTTGAATGGTGGTCATTGAGATGCACTGTGTAGATATCCCTCCAAGAATGAACTTCTCATTCAGCTGTAAAGAGCGCAGTTAGCTGTTAGCCCCTTCAGCCAACAACTGGGCATGGTGCGTGGTGCTGGTGGGGGGCACTAGGGCACGGATATTTCTGCCCAACACAAAACTCCTCTCATGGGTTGGCCAAGACTTTGCCAGAGCTACATGGTGCTCCGAAGCTTTCTGTGCCCACTTATGCTTTCCATGCTTTGCATGCACGTTCATTTTGCAGATGTCAGAGCTGCATCAGGGTCTGAAGATTTTTCCTGCCCAGTCTGGCTTCTTTCCCTTTTATTTTTCACTCTCCCCGCTCCCCAAATCAATCGCTCACACTCCTAACTCTGACTCATCCTCTGTTTTCTCAAGATCCTCACTGACATAATTAATATTATCCATTTTCTGCTCATTTCCAGAAAAAAGATGAAATTGTTTTTTCCCTTCCCCTCACATCATGATAGAAAACTAGATTTTTGTTTTTTTTGTTTTTTAGATGAAGTCTCACTGTGATGCCCAGGCTGGAGTGCAATGGTGTGATCTCGGCTCACTGCAACCTCCGCCTCCCAGGTTCAAGTGATTCTCCTGCCTCAGCTTCCCGAGTAGCTGGGATTACAAGCGCCCGCCACCATGCCTGGCTGATTTTTGTATTTTTAGTAGAGATGGGGTTTCACCATATTGTCCAGGCTGGTCTCGAACTCCTGACCTGAAGTGATCTGCCCACCTCGGCCTCCCAAAGTGCTGGCATTACAGGCATGAGCCACCACACCCGGCTGGAAAACTAAATTTTTTTATTCCTTAAAGCCTCACTATTCCTTTATGTTACTTCTTTTCTCTGTATCTCAAGTTCTATAAAGTGGTGCCCAAATGCCCACCTTGGGTTTTGCTGTGAAATATTATGTGATACTGCTTTGACAAGGTCCAACACAAAAACGAGTTGTTGCTCAGGAAGCAGGTGTGTTCAGTCAGTTAAGATGGCCCAGCTGGGCCATTGTCCACCCTTAGAGTCACAGAATTTTACAGAGAGATCTGAGCATCTTTCTTAGTAGTTTTTATTAGGTAGGTGCAAAAGTCACTGCGGTTTTTGCCATCGAAAGTAATACTTTCTATGGGTCTCAGAGCCCATAATGAAAGCCACTGACCCTCTTCAGTCAAGCTTCAGTACAGTCACCTTCAGAGCATCATCCATGGACCCTAGGTGAGCACTCTGCATTTTGAAGAAGAGAAACAGAGACGTAAAAAGATGAGATGACCTCGCTGGGCATGGTGGCTCACACCTGTAATCCCAGCACGTTGGGAGGTCAAGGCAGGCGGATCACCTGAGGTTAGGAGTTCGAGACCAGCTTGACCCACATGGAGAAACCCTGTCTCTACTAAAAATACGAAATTAGCCCGGTGTGGTGGTACATGCCTGTAATCCCAGCTACTCAGGAGGCTGAGGCAGCCAGAGGTTGTGGTGAGCCGAGATCGTGCCATTGTACTCCAGCATGGGCAACAAGAGCAAAACTCCATCTCAAAAAAAAAAAAAAAAAAAAAAAAAAAGGAGAGAGATGACTTGTGTGAGGTCTTCCCTGTGTAAAGGGGTGGGACGGGGAGGCAGTGAGTCTGCTCCGGTCTGTCCAGCAGGGTTAAATTTAAATGAACTTGCACAACTCTGGGACTTTGGGCACAACCTCTCTGGCTTCAGTAGCCTCGCCTCTAAAATCTCTGAGGATTTGAGCTTGACCATAATAATATTAAACTACACTTTTCTGAGTGTTAAGTGCTTCATGTGCATGATCTCACAACCACAGTATGAAGCAGATACTTTCACTAGTTTTATTTTATTGATGAGGAAACTGAGCCTAATGGGGTTCAGAAACTTGCCAAAGCAGGTAAAAATCAGAGCTTCCATTTGAGAGGAGCTCTAGGTAATTCCAGGGCACTTGCTCTTAAACCCTGCCTCTCCATCTTTACAGAAAATTCCAGCTTTAATAGTTTATCATTCTGCGATTCAACCTTGATACTTTAGTGGAAATTGAGTGCCCTGTTTGTTCCTGTAAGACCTATAATTGCCCACTGAACTGCACTCTTTCTGGTCTTGGCCCAGTGTGGTGTAATGGCACTTGTCCCCATTTAACAAGGAAGAGTGTGAAGATTAACGAGGTGATGATTGGTAAGTGTTTTAAATCTGTTTAACGAAAGCTTGGTCTTGTGGGCTTCCATATGGGAAAAGAATGATTTTTAGTAGGAGTGAGAAACTGATGAGCACTCAGTAGCAAGAAGCATTTTGTTTTTAGATGTCAGTCTCCTAAACCAAGAGCTATCATTTTGTTTAATGATTTCCAACCTGAATAAGTAGTATAACAAGTGAGCCTCAAAATCAGTCAACCAAAAGGCAAACATTTTTGTAACCAGGAGAGAGGGGAGCTTTACAACCTTTAAGCAATATAATCGAAGAGCACTCCCTGCTATTTTACCAACCGCCAGCATAAAATATGTGGGTTTTAATCATTATATGCATGATAGTTCAAACAGCCAGCTGATCAATCCAGTTTATTCCCAGGAAAAAAAAATAAGCTTAGAACCATGTGATGTGTTTATTTTATTTATATGTTTCCAAATCAACTGCAAGGGATTAAGAATTCAAACACTGTAAACATCACAGTCAAGTAACACCCTCTTCTAAAAATGATGTGCTAAGCCCACTGGAAGATACAAACAGGGCCTGTGGAAAAGAAGTCAAGTGCAGGGGTTTGGCCTCCAGCAGTTCTCATGCTCGGAGGAGCCAACAACACACTCCTTGGGCTAGACCCTGGTCTATTGACACCAACCCCGTTCCTCCCTGGAGCATCCATTGCTTAGACGTTTTGACACTCCCCATTCCCCCATCTCCACCGGGTCTCTTCTGCTTTCTCTCTCAGGGCACCTTGAACTTTCCCACAGAACATAAATAAAGTGCACATTACCCAGATAGATTTTGGTGTTAGAAATCTGTGCTGCAGGAGTCTGCATGGCTTTTTGAAATGATCTGAGAAAGTTCCAAACACGTTCCCAGTGGCACTTCTTATCAACTCTGCACTTTATGGCATCAGGAAAGCCTTTAGCGTGACCGGGAAGTTTGTAAAGTCTGTCTTCCCAAGACCATAGGTATAGGATGTCATGGCAAAAAAAGTGGGATTTTCAGTCAGACAGGTCTCAGCTCAAATCCTAGTCCCATTATTTATTATTTATTTACTGGTCATGTGGTTTTAGGCTATTGCAGTGGCCATGAAAGTGGGCCACTCAGACCTCCTGCTTTGGAAGCACAATTGACTGATGGTCTAGCTCTTGCCTCTCCAGACCCTGACCATCCAGATCATTGCATTTGAACCCAGGCCGTGCTCCCTGGCCAATAACTAAGCACAGTCACTTGCACAGGCTATTTCTGGGAGATGTGGGATTCTTCCAACAGGCCACTTTGGCTCAAGACCTGGCTGAGACTTTCCTAGGGCTGACTGCGACCCCAGACACTTCCTTCATTTCTGCTTCCTTCCTTCTCTCCTCCACAGGGATCAGACTGGCATCTGACATCAGATGGTATCACCATCTGAAAATCCTCCTTCTTCATTCCCCTGCCCTTTTTCCTTGAGCTTCACAGACGTTTCCCCCACCGACATCTCTCACACACCTAATCCCGTCTTGGCCTCTGCTTCCCAGAGGACCTGATGAATTAACACAGCTACTCACCTAGCCTTTCTGTGACTCAGTTTCCTAATCTGTTATACAGAGACTATAACCTACCTTGTCTTGTGATTATGTGACCTAAATACAGATGGAGGAGAGTGGCATCATCATTCCATATACTACCTGCTAGTTGAGATTATTTTGTTATTCTTTGGATCAAAAAGAAATACAACAGAAGTTATCTTTTCCTACCCTGCTCCAGTGAGACATCTTGACCCCCTCCTTGAGTTATGCACCCCCTACTTTGAAGGCCACTAGTTTGCTTGCATTCAGTCCCCATATCTCCACCTATCCTTCAAGAGCCTCTCTGCCCTGCACCCACCTCCCTGTACCTGCCCAATCTCTCCAAGGCACTCTGCTGCAGTCAGCCCAGCCTCTTACTTCCCCTAGCCCCTTGTTCCTGGTCCTAATGTGTGTCCTCCTGCCTCCTGTCATCCATGTTTTGTTCATCCTTCCTTCCCCAACGGCCTTCTCCAAACCTTTTCAGCCTAGCATGATCTCACTCTGCTCCAAATGCCTGGAACACATCTAGCCCTCACCAAGCTTAAAAATCAAAAACAAAGAAACCTCACCACCTACTTATTTGTCTCTACAGCTGAGCTGTAAAAGTTGCCCACAGGCCAAAGCTACTTGAGTGCAGAGAAGACAGAGAGCTAATTGGAGATGACATGGTTTTTATTAGGTGGCACCAGGTTCTACATCCCAAGACCAGCCCACGGGCCTGAGGAGCCTCCTGGATTCTTAGCACAGACAGTGCTCTTTGACTCTCTCAGCATCTGTCTTCTCCTGGTGACTGGCTGGGGAGTGAAAACCTTAATTAGTCTATTGCACAGAGGCAGTAAGGAAGGAAGCCATGGGGAATCACTCTAACTTCTAGCTGAGAGGACAAAACTGTGCCACGCTTAGGGTGAGTTAACTCACATTTTGCATGTATTACAGTTTCTGTTCTGACTTCCCAGGCTGAGTAAACATGTTCATAACAACACACTTTTTTTAAAAAAGAAGCCCAATTAATTTTTAAAAATTAGACCTCCCAAAGTATGAAATTAACCCACTTTTTAACAGTTTTATTAAGATATACTTCACATACCACATAACTTACCTATTTAAAGTGTACAGTGATTTTTAGTATATTCACAGAGTTATCAACCTAATCCTGTGATGGTCAGTTTGAGGTGTCAACATGGGCTACAGTCCCCAGTTATTCAACTAAACACGAATTCCAGTGCTTCTGTAATGGTATTTTGTAGATGTGATTAAAGTCCATAATCAGTTGACTTGTAGTTAATGGAGATTATTTGAGTAATCTGGGCAGGCCTGACTCAATCAGGTGAGAGGTCTTAAAAGCAGAGCTGAGGTTTCCTAGAAGAAGAACTTCTGCCTGCAGACTGCAGCTTCAGCTCTTGCTAGAAAATTCCTCCCTGCTCTTTCTGACAGGCTGCCCCATGAATTTCAAACTTGCCTCACCAGCCTCCACAACTGTATAAGACCACTCCTTGCAACAAATCCTTTTATATTTCCTATTGGTTATATTTCTGTGCTTGAACCCTGACTGATACAAACTCACTTTAAAAATATTGTAAAAACAAAGCTCCATTTTCTATAGAAGTCTGTTTTTCTTTCTTAGGATCTCTTGCAATCTTCTCTCCCTTTTCACTATGTGTTCTTAGAGGAATTTCTACTTCCCTTCTTCTTCCAGAGACTTAAGTCCTGGATTCCATCTTGATTATAGACAGGTGAAATCAAAAAATTTCACTACCACCAGAACAATTTGTTGGGAGTTTATTTGTAATTTTTCCTATTGTAATTTTCACTAGAATGTAAATAACACAAGGGTTAGGATCTTAGTTTTTTTTCTGCTTACTGAGATATACCCAGGGCCCAGAACTATGCTTGACATATAGTAGATATTTGCTACAGTTTGAATGTTTGTCCCCTCCCAAACTCATGTTAAAATTTAATTACCATGATGACAGTGTTAAGAAGTGGGGCCTTCAAGAGGTGATTAGGCCATGAGGGCTCTGCCCTCATTAGTGGATTAATGCCGTTATCTTGAAAGTGGGTTTGTTATTGTGGGAGTGAGTTCATTATAAAAGGATAAGTTCAACCCCCTTTTCTCTCCCTCTCACTTTCTGCGATGGGATGACACAGCAAGAAGGCCATTGTAACATGCTAGTTCCTTGATCTTGGACTTTCCAACCTCCAGAACTGTGAGAAATACATTTCTTTTCATTATAAATTACCCAGTCTATGGTATTCTGTTATAGCAGCACAAAACAGACGAAGACAGAATATTGGTAACAGAGAAGTGAGGTGTTGCTATAACAAGTACCTGAAATTGTGAAAGCAGCTTTGGAACTAGGTAATGGGTAGAGGCTAAAAGAATCTAGAGGAGCCTGGTGTGGTGGCACGCTGTCTGTGGCCCCTGCTACTTGGGAGACTGAGTGGGGAGGATCACTTGAGCACAGGAGTTCAAGGCTATGATGCACAATAATCACACCTGTGAATAGCCACTGCACTCCAGCCTAGGTAGCATAGTAAGACCCCACTAACAAATTTAAATAAATAGATAAATAAAAATAATTTGGAGGAGCAGGCTAGAAAATGCCTGTATTGCTATGAATGGAATGTTAAGGGCAATTCTAATGAGGGCTTAGAAGAAGACAAGAGCTGTAGGGAAAGTCTGAAATTTCTTTTCTTTCTTTTCTTGTTTTTTTTTTTTTTTTTTAAAGCTTCAGAATTATGCTCCAAATATGAAATTTCTTAAGAGATTACTTAAATGGTTGTGATTAGAATGTTAGTGGAAATATGGATGTAAGGCCATTCTGATGAGGTCTCAGATGGTAACGAGGAACAAGATACTGGAAACTAGAGTAAAGGTCATCCTTGTTATAAAGTGCCAAATAACGTGGAAAAAATGTGTCAACACCTAAGGGCTTTGTGGAAGGCAGAATTTAAGAAGAATGAGCTAAGGTATCTGGCAGAAGAAATTTCTAAGCAAAATATTGAAGGAACTGCACGTCTTTTTTAAACTGCGTTTAGTACAATGAGAGAAGAGGGAAATAATTTAAAGATGGAATTTATAATTAAAAGGAAAGCAGAACATTTGGAAGATTTGCAGCCTGGACATATAAAGAACAAAGAGTGTGCAAGAGTACAGCCAAGCAACCCTCTGATTAGCGATTAGCATGGATCCAAGGAAGCTAGGTGCTATTCATCAAGACATAGGTGAAAACCTGAATCCATTTTGGAGATTTTTGGGGCTGCCCCTCCCATCACAGGCCCAGGGTTCTAGGAGGGCAGAGTGACCCCTGCATTCCAGTGTAGTGCTACTTAGCTATCCCAGCTGTGGCTCAAGTGGCCTCAGGTTTAGCTCATGCTGCCACTCCAGAAGGAGCAAGCAATAAGCTTTAGTGGCATTCACATGGTGCTAATTCTGAGGTGCGCAGAGTTTCAGAGCCATTGAGGCATGGCTACCTCCATCTAGATTTCAAAGGATGTATCAGACAGCCTGGGGGCCCAGCCAGAGACTTATCATAGGGGCAGAGCCATGGCAGGGAACCCCCTCTAGGACAATGTCTAGTGGAGCTGCAGGGTCAGAGCCACCGCAGAGTTCCCACTAGACCTAGTGAAACCCCTGAGATCCCAGAACTGTAGAGCCACCAACATGCAACAGCAACCATCCTGGAAGAACGGCAGGCATGAGACTCCAACCCATGAGAGCTGCTGCTTGGGAGGAGCCCAGCAAAGCCATATGGGCAAAGCTGCCTGAGGCCTTGGGGGCCCAACCCCAATCCCAGTGTGTCTAGAAGGCAGCAGATGGAGTCAAAGGTTATTCTGGAGTGTTAAGATTTAATGGGCCAGGTGCAGTGGCTCATGCCTATAATCCCAACATTTTGGGAGAGACTGAGGCGGGAGAATTGCTTGAGGCCAGGAGTTCCAGACCAGCCTGGGCAACATAGCAAGACTCCACCTCTACAATATAAAAAGATTAGCCAGGTGAGGTGGTCCATGCCTGGTAGTCCTAGCTGCTTGAGAGGCTGAGGTGGGAGGATTGCTTGAGCCTAAGAGGTCAAGCTGCAGTGAGCTATGATTGCACCGCTGCCCTTCAGCTTGGGTGACAGAGCAAGACTGAATTTTTTTTTTTTTTTTTTTTGAGACGGAGTTTCGCTCTTGTCGCCCAGGCGAGTGTGCAATGGCGCGATGATCTCGGCTCACTGCAACCTCCGCCTCCTGGGTTCAAGTGATTCTCCTGCCTTAACCTCCCGAGTAGCTGGGATTACAGGTGCCCACCACCACGCCTGGCTAATTTTTGTATTTTTAGTAGAGACGGGGTTTCACCATGTTGGCCAAGCTGGTCTCAAACTCCTGACCTCAAGTGATCCGCCTGCCTCGGCCTCCCAAAGTGCTGGGATTACAGGAGTGAGCCACCGAAGACTGACTCTTTAAAAAATGATTTAATGTTGTTCATCCTGTTGGCTTTTGAACTTTTGTCCTGTTACCCTTTTCTTTTTGTCTATTTTCTCTCTTTTGGAATGAGAATGTCTATCCTATGCCTGTATCACCATAGTACTTTGGAAGTAGATAACTTATTTTGATTTCATAGGCTCAGAGCTGGAGGGAAATTTGCCTCAGGATGCATTGTGCCTTGAATCAGTTTGAATGTTTGTCTCCTCTCAAATTCATGTTGAAATTTACTTGCTATTGTAACAGTATTAAGAAGTGAGACTAAGAGGTGATTAGGCCATGACAGCTCCATCCTCATGAATGGATTAATGCTATTATCTGGGGAGTAGGTTTGTTATTTGAGGAGTGGGTTCCTTATAAAAGGACAAGTTTGGCTCCCTTTCTTCTCTTTTGCCCTCTTGTCTTGGGATGGCAGCAAAAAGTCCCTCACCAGATGCCAGATCCTCAACCTTGGCCTTCCCAGACTCAAGAACTGTGAGAAACAAAATTCTGTTTATTATAAAGTATCCAGTCTATGGTATTTTACTATAGCAGCAAAAAATGGACTAAGACAATATTAAATATTTGTTGAATGAATGAATACCTGCAGTAGCGTTGTAAACTAAAAGGAGGAGAGAGTCTCCTTTTACTTCCCCCATAAAAGCCTAACAGTGCTAAGAGCACAGAAGGTGCTTGTGGTAGATCATAGAAAATGGCCACAAATTCTTCCCTTGTCACAGGAGCTGGGGTCTACTTCTCCATCGCTTAAATTTGAGCTTGGCTATGTGAATTGCTTTGGTCAATAGGACATGAGCAAATGTGATACCAGAAGAAGCTTAAAAAGTGCTTGGATATTGGAGCTTGGACTTGGAACTTGAAGACCACCAGGTGAACAAGCCTGAGGTAGCCTAAACTGGAGGGTTAAAAGCTACATGCAGAAGAACCAAGGCATCCCATCCAACCATCTGCCAAACATCAGACATATGCGTGAGGTCATTCTAGATCATCCAACCACCTGCCAACTTGCAAGCTGAATAGAGACACATCAGCCAGCACGGACCAGAAGAACTGCCTAAACAACCCACTGAATCATTAGCAAAAGAAAATGTTTCTGGTTTCAAGCCACTCAGTTGAGGTCATCTGTTGTCAAATGATAGCTAATTGATACAGTGCTCAATGAATTCCTAAGTTCAGATAAAGAAAAATATGTCATTTCAGTTCTCAATTGTTGTGTGTCTGCCATATGCTAGGCTCTGTGCTTGGCACCAAAAATATGACAATTAAAAGATCTGGTTCCACAAACCTCCTTAGACATGATACAAAAAGCATAAGCAACAAAGAAAAAAATATAAATTGGATTTCATCAAAATTAAAAACTTTTGTGCTTCAAAGGACACCATCAAGAAAGTAAATGACAACTCACAGAGTGGGAGAAAATATTTACAAATCATATAAGGAACTTGTATCCAGAATATATGAAGAACTCTTATAACTCAATAATAAGATATAAATAACCCAATTAAAAAATGGGCAAAAGGTCTGAATAGACATTTCTCCAAAGAAGATATACAAATGACCAATAAGCACGTGAAAAGCTGCTCAACATCCTTAGTTATCAGGGAAGTACAAATCAAAACAGCAAGAGGGCTATAATATTGCTTGAGTTATAATATTGTATACTAGAAATATGCTGAGAGTAGATTTTAGGTACTTTTAACACACACTAACTATAATTATGAGAGATGATGGATAAGTTAATTTACCTGACTGTAGAAATCACTTCACTACGTATATATGTATCAAAACATCATGTTGTACACCTTAAATGTGGACAGTAAAAAGAACACATGAATAAAAAAGAGAAAAAAGAAAAATTATTCTAAAAAATACCCATAATGAGATAACACTTTATACCTACTAGGATGACTATAATAAAAAAGACAGACAATAACAAGTATTGGTGAGGATGTAGAGAAATTGAAATCCTTACACACTGCTGAGAGAACTGTAAAATGGTGTGGCTGATTTGGAAAACAGTCTGGCAGTTCTTCAAAGGGTTAAACATAATTACTGTGTGACCTAGCAATTCCACTCCTAGGTATGAATCCAAGAGAAATGAAAACATATATCCACACAAAACTTTGCACACGAATGCTCATACTGGCATTATTTTTAAAAACCCCAAAGTGAAAACAATCCAAATGTTTATCAACTGACGAATGGATAAGCAAAATGTGGTATATCCATACAATGGTATATTATTTGACAATAAAAAGGAATGAAGTACTGAGACATGCTACAACATGGACAACCTCGGAAACATGCTAAGTGAAAGACACCAAACACACACATAAAAACCGTACATTGTATGATTCCCTTTATGTGAAATGTTCAGAATAGGCAACTGTAAATAGACAAAAAGTAGATTACTGGTCACCAGGGGCTGGGAGGGTTTGTGGGTATGGGGAGCAACTGCTAATGGGCACGGGGTTTCTCCTTGGAATGATGAAACTGTTCTAAAATGGGATTGTGGTGATAGTCGTACAACTCTGTGAATATACTAAAAATTGAATTTAAATGGGTGAACTGTATGGCATGTGAATTATATCTCAATAAAACTGGTTTTTATGAAGTTCAGCAACTTAGACAAGGGCAAATGAATATTAGTAAATAGCTGGGGTAGGACTTGAATCCAGGTCCCATCTGCACACTTTGTGTCTGTTGGACTTTCTATCTCAAATATGCCTAATATGTTTCTTTATTTCAAAAAACAGTGTACGTAGAAAAATGCATAGTAATATGTAATATACATATAACAATATTCCATCTTTTTTTCTTTTTAACCAACAGAGTCTTGCTCTGTCACCCAGACTGGAGTGCAATGGTATGATCATAGCTCAATGCAGCCTTGAACTCATGGGCTCAAGCAATCCTCCTGCCTCAGCCTTCAGAGTCATTGGGGCTACAGGTGTGGACCACCATGCCCGACTAATTTTACATTTTTTTTGTAAAGATGGGTCTCATTATGTTGCCCACTCTTGGAGCTTCAAGCAGTCCTCCCATCTTGGCCTTCCAAAGTACTGGGATTACAGCTGTCAGCCACCATGCCTCGTCTGGTTTTTTAACTTTAAAATAGATTGTGAGCCATTTTCCATGTCATGACATAATCTTTTAAATGTAATTTTTTTAACTTTAATTTTAGGTTCAGGGAAACATGTGCAGGTTTGTTATATAGGTAAATTGTGTGTCCTGGGGGCTTGGTGTACAGATTACTCATCACCCAGGTAATAAGCATAGTACCTGATAGGTAGTTTTTTTATCCTTGCCCTCCTCTCACTCTCCACCCTCAAGTAGGCCTCAGTGTCTTTTGTTCCCTTCTTTGTGTCTATATGGACTCAATGTTTAACTCCCACTTATGTGAGAACATGGGGTTTTTGGTTTTCTGTTCTTGTGTTAGTTTGCTTAGGATGGTGGCCTCCAGTTTCATCCATGTTGCTGCAAAGGACATGATCTTGTTCTTTTTTATGGCTACGTCATATTCCATAGTGTACATGTACCACATTTTCTTTATCCAGTCTACCATTGGCATTTAGGTTGATTCCATGTCTTTGCTGTTATGAATAGTGCTGCAATGAACACACATGTGCATGTGTCTTTATGGTAGAATTATTTATATTCCTTTGGATATGTACTGAGTATTGAGATTGCTGGGTCAAATGGTAATTCTACATTAAGTTCTTTGAGAAATTACCAAACTGCTTTCCACCCTGGCTGAACTAATTTACATTCCCATCAGGAGTGTATACACATTCCCTTTTCTCTGCAACCTTGCCAACATCTGTTATTTTTTGACTTTTTAATAATAGCCATTCTGACTGGTATGAGATGGTATCTCATTGTGGTCTTGATTTGCATTTCTCTAATGATTAGTGATGTTGAGCATTTTTTCCTATGCTTATTGGCTGCATGCATGTCTTCTTTTGAAAAGTGTCTGTTCATGTCCCTTGCCTACTTTTTAATGAGGTTGTTCGTTTTTATCTTATAAATTTGTTTAAGTTCCTTGTAGATGCTGGATATTAGACCTTTGTCAGATGCGTAGTTTACAATATTTTCTCCCATTCTGTAGGTTGTCTGTTTACTCTGTTGATAGTTTCTTTTGCTGTGCAGAAGCTCTTTAGTTTAATTAGGTCCCATTTGTCAATTTTTGTTTTTGGTGCAATTGCTTTTGGCATCTTTGTCATGAAACTTTTGCCAGGGCCTGTGTCCAGAATGGTATTTCTTAGGTTTTCTCTAAGTGTTTCTATAGTTTTAGGTTTTACATTTAAGTGTTTAATCCATCTTGAGTTGATTTTTGTATATGTTGAAAGGTAAGTGTATCAGTCCATTTTCAAACTGCTGATAAAGACATACTCGAGACTGGGCAATTTACAAAAGAAAGAGGTTTAATTGGACTTACAAGGAGGAGCAAGTCACGTCTTACATGGATGGCAGCAGGCAAAAAGATAGAGCTTGTGCAGGGAGATTCCTGTTTTTCAAAACCGTCAGACCTTGTGAGACTTATTCACTATCACAAGAACAGCATGGGAAAGACCTGCCCCCATGATTCAATTACCTCCCACTGGGTCCCTCCTACAACACGTGGGAATTCAAGATGAGATTTGGGTGGGGACACAGCCAAACTATTTCAGTAGGACCCAGTTTCAATCTTCTGCATATGGCTAGCCAGTTATTCTAGCACAATTTATTGAATAGGGAATTCTTTCCCCATTGCTTGTTTTTGTTGATTTTGTGGAAGATCAGATGTTTGTAGCTGCACAGCATTATTTCTGCACTCTCTATTTTGTTCCTTTGGTCTATGTGTCTGAAAAGTACCATGCTTTGGTTACTGCAGCCTTGCAGTATAGCTTGAAGTCAGGTAATGGGATGCCTATAGCTTTGTTCTTTTTGCTTAGGATTGCCTTGACTATTAGGGCTCTTTTTTGGTTTCATATGAATTTAAAAACTTTTTTTTTTTAAATTCTGTGAAGAATGTCATTGGTAGTTTGACAGTAATAGCATTGAATCTGTAAATTACTTTGGCTGGTATGGTCGTTTTAACAATATTGATTATTTTTATCCATGAGCATGGAATGTTTTCTTATTTGAGTCATCTCTGATCTTATTCAGCAGTGTTTTGTAGTTCTCCTTGTAGAGATCTTTCACCTCCCTGGTTAGCTGTACTCCTAGGTATTTTATTCTTTTTGTGGCTATTGTGAATGAGATTGCGTTCTTGATTTGGCTCTCGGCTTGGATGTTGCTGGTACATAGAAATGCTACTGATTTTTGTACATTGATTTTATATCCTAAAACTTTGCTGAAGTTGTTTATCAGATAAAGGAGCTTGTGGGGAGAGACTATGGGTTTTCTAGGTATAGAATCATGTCATCTGCAAACAGGGATAATTTGACTTCCTCTCTTCCTATTTAGATGCCTTTTATTTCTTTCTCTTGCCTGATTGCTCTGGCCAGAACTTCTAATACTATGTTGAATAAGAACGGTGAGAGAGAGCATCCTTGTCTTAGGCCAGTTTTCAAGGGGAATGGTTCCAGCTTTTGCCCATTTACTATGATGTTGACTGGGGGTTTGTCATAGGTGGCTCTATTTTGAGGTATGTTTATTGAGAATTTTTAACATGAAGGGGTGTTGAATTTTATCTAAAGCCTTTTCTGCATCTATGAGATGATCATGTAGTTTTTGTTTTTGGTGCTGTTTACATGGTGAATCACATTTATACAGCGTAGAATTCTAATAGCTACACAGTATTCCATTGTATGGCAGAACCTTAATTTATTTAGCCAGGTACTTTTTATTTGGATGGTTTCTAACATGGGGCTATCAATCTCACTCCTATAAACAAGCTTGTGAGTAAATTTTTGACAGCATCTATGACCTTTTTTCAATGGTCAATGTAGGGTTTCTCTTCCTTTTTAATTTTTTACTAATGCAGAACATGTATAGACAAAAGTGCACGTATCATAAGTGTACAAGTAGATACATTTTCACAAACTGAACCCACCTGTGTAACCAGCACCCAGCTGAAGAAACAACATGACCAGAACTTCAGAAGAAGCCCCCTTTGCACACCCTGTCCACTGGGTCTTTTTTCTTTTTCAACTGAATATCATTGTATCAATTGCTGTCAATAGAATATCATTTCAACTGGTTATCAATTTAATACATCAAATTGGCAAATCCAATATACCACTTTGGAGTAGGGCCAGTAAGGACGTCACAGAGTGCCACTGCATGTGCACTGGTGTCTATCTGCTCTCTGTGCCTTGACCCTCCTACTTAATATAACTTCCCTGGTCAGTCTGATTGGCCTGACCAGGCATGTGTTGCCCTTTCCCCAGCCCCACACACCTACCTGCCTAAGCAGCTGTGAGCAAGGGCCAGGTATTCTAAACTAATAGATCTCAAACTTGGCTATATGTTGGAATTGCTGGGAACCTTGAAATGTAATGATGCCTGGGGCCCACCCCCAGAGATTCTGATTTAATTGGCCTGGAGTATGGCTTGGGCATGGAGATTTAAAACAAACAAACAAACAAGCACCCAATTGATTCCAATCTGCAGTCAAGGCTGAGAACCACTGCTGTCAACTTTTTGGCATTTCTGGGTGTGCTGCTCTGTGTCAACATTAGCTGAGGATTAACTGCCACGTCTCATTGACTCCATAATATGTTTGTAACTTGCACCAACTTTTTTTTTTTTGTTTCGCTTTCTTTAAAGGGTTTGTGCAACACTGTTTTGACAACATCCCACTCTCTTCATAGATTGAACTGACAGTCTCTAAGATGGTTGTAGATATACTGGGTCATTTAACCAGAACGGGAATTAAGATGTTTTAAAACAATAGTGAGTTACAAAAGTCACTCCTTAAGCATATTTAATGAGCTTTCTACCTCTCCTGCAGATGATGTGCTTTGATGAAATAGTGTGCTTGCTGAAAGAAATGATGGTTTCAGATGTGTAAATTACACAAGAGAGGTTTACAAGGCCATCATGCCTGACCCATCTGAATTGTTTCCTGCAGAGGACACAAGCCTTTGGAAGGACACTTCATGGGCAGGGAGGACTTTCCTAAACAGGGACCCAGACAGCATACTTGAAAGGTGATTAAAGAAGGTTTCTTTTGTAAGTTACCTTCAAGAAGGAAAAGGAAATGCCTGGCTTATGAGCCCAAATAAATGGGCTAACCGGAAATCAGACACTTGAAGCACAAAAGGAAAAGAAAGGAGATTAAGCAAGGCAAGAAGAGATGAGTCTGGGGTAAATTGGCACTTCTGGGATGTACAAGGAGTGTGGCTGACACCCAGTAGAGGGAATGATCAGCTAGCTTACCTGGTAAGGCTGTTGGTGAGTTTCAGTGTGCTGAGGCACAGGAAACACGGGCAAATGTCATCTGTGTTAGACAGACAGGGTAATAAACCACGAAGGCAAAGGCACAGATATGGAAACACCTTCTGAGTCTCGCGAAGTTGTCAAACTATTCCCAATTTCACTCTCCTAAGTGTTCACATGAGAATGCTGATGTGTGGGTTGGAGTTCCCAGGAACGTCATCTTTTCCTGAGGCATGCTCAGTGGATCCTGGCCAGGAGGTCTGCTCCACAGAGCTTGGAGCAGATAATACACTTTCCCACGTGATTGCAAAGCAGTGGTGGCTTCTGTCTCATATTTATACAACCAACAGGAATAACCTATTTTAGAGAAAACAGGCAAAGAAGTGAGCTGAGGGTAGTAATTTTGTAGCCTGCTCTGTAATTTAGTCTGGTACTCTTTGCCGAAAGAGAAAATAGTTCCTGTGTTAACAGACAGTGGAGGATGAGAGAAGGAAGGATCAAATAATTTGGGCCCTGGTCCTAGAATTTCCAATGTGGTGGGAACGGAGGGAAAATGTTGACTTCCCCCCTCCCATTTTAATATCATAGAAAACCAATGGTTATTCATGGAGATGACAGGCACACAGATTAAGATATAGATTAGATTTATGGATAGAGAGAGAGAGAGTGAAGTGGAGAGGAGAGAGAGAGAGAGAAAGAGAAAGAGAGAGAGAGAGAGATTGAGAGAGAGAGATTGTGGCAGGGTGAGCAGCACAATAATAGGATGAGAGGAAACAAGACTATCCATCAAGAGCATAGACTCTGAAGCCAGACGGCTGCCTAGGATTGAGTTGAAGCCCGCACTGACTAGTAGGTGACCTTGGGCGGATTATGCAACCTGTCTATGTCCCAGTGTTCCCATCTATAAAATGGGTTAGTAAGAGTATGTACTTTGTGGGGCCTGGCAAAGAGTAAGCTGAAAAAAGTTAGCTTTTATTTTATTCTTATTAGTATAACTTCCCAGGATATTACAAGAAAACAGATGAGAATTCTCTATCCCAACCTGAAAGAATCACCCCTCAGGCCGGGGGAGGTGGTGGCCTGAAATGAGTCTTACCTGATGAACAGGAATTAGCAAGTGAGGAGGGAGATGACATTTACATTCTAGGCAGGGAAGAGGGGTTTGTGGGTGAGAAACAGAGTGCTTGTAAAGAAGTAAAGAAGGCTTTCAAGTTATTTGAGGGAGAGAAAGAGAGAGAGATAATTTTTTGAATCCCAATTATTTCCATGTTTCAAAAATAAACACATATGGAAGTCACGATGTTTTTTTCAGTCCACAGAAAATGAAATACAAGGAGATTCAAGAACATTTTGTCTCCCCAGGGATCTATAGACCACAGTTTGGAAATCACTGTTAGTGTGTGCTGTATCTTAGACCCAGGCCCTGCGTCCCTTTAACAGCACCATTTAGAAGGAGAGTCACTGAAGGTTTTCAAACAGAGGAACCATGATGGAAATGACTCTTCCAGCTCTATTTCGATCTCTTTCCAGTGTGTCTTTATGTATAGTAGAGAAATAGAAAAACTACATTTCCCAGACTCCCTTGCAGCTGTGTAATTTAAGTTCCACCAATCAGATGTGGTCATGTTAGACAAATGTTAGAACTCATTTAAGTGGGGGAAAGAGGCATGGTAGGTGGTTTCTGTTTTGCAGATATGGGTTGCAACAGGTCCGGGGTGATTCTGAAACCAAGGATTCCAGCAGTGGTTTCCTGATCCCCAGATTACATCTGAGGGCAGCCACCCTGGAGACAGCTGCTGAGAGGGCAACTTCCTGATTTGCCCACACAACTCCTTCCCAAGAGTGGTGGCTTGCCGGCAGCAAACCCAGTTATCACATGTCTGGTGTCTGCAGTATTCTGGACCCAGATCCTGTTAACAGCGCTATCCAGTTCAGGGGCCAGCCTCACTGTCCACCTCCTTTTCCCCTGCCTGCCGCCCTCCATTAGAGTCCTGTAATCCCAGCTACTCGGAAGGCTGAGGCACTAAAACCCGGGAGTCGGAGGTTTCAGTGAGCTGAGACCGTGCCACTACACTCCAGCCTGGGTGACAGAGACAGACTCCATCTCAGAAAAAAAAAAAAAAAAGTGAACTGTAGCCTTGGACTTGAGGTGGGTGGCCTATGACAGGCCAGGGGTGGAAGGAGTTTCCTCTAGTCCTAGACAGAGTCCCCATGTGCAATGTGTGGGCTGTGTCCTGTACACAGGCACCTGGCAGACGGAATGAGTGGGAGCTGAAATCCAGCCCACATTCCCCTTGTGAAGCTGTGGGCCCCAGTGTGGGGCTGCAAGCTCCTGGAGGAGGGGTTGCCTTTAAAAATCCACATTAAGGAGTCGTAGGTGCAGCCCTAGTTCCAGGTGATCAGACAGAGGGGAGAGGCCCCAGTGCTGCCCATGTCAATGCCTTCTGACACCCAGAAGGGTGTGCCCTTCCCCACCCTCGAGCCACCGAAGGATGCAGATGTGTGCAGAGCTGTTGGCCCAGCCCTCTCACCGCTCTGCAGTTTGATCTTTTATTACAAAACCGCACAGAAGGGGCAAGGTGGCATTGGATTTGTTATTGCTTCCTCTGCCAAGTGTTTTAATGCCATAAACTGCGTGTTATAAACTCTACAATCATTCTTTGGACTTGGCAAATTGCTTAGGAAAAAATAGTTCATCTCAAGAGAGGATGTGGGGAGAGGAGAGGAGGAGGAAAAGAGGAGGAGACAAAGTCCTTTTGGAACACAAACCACCAGTTTCCCTTCAAGAGTGACTAACTGCATTTGATCTTTGTTCCTTGCCCAGGGAACATGTTCAACAAGTATAAAACTGGATCAAGTTGTTTATAGAAATGCTTTGAAGGCTCCAGGCCCTTCTGCTGTAATAGCAGCCTAGGCCATGTTTTCTACTGTCCTAAACCACATATACTAAGAACAGATAACAGGTCAAACCAGAAGAAGCTGCTTGGGCACCGAGGCCTTTGTTCTGCTGTTAACCAGGCACAACCTCCAGGAAGAGGGGCACACAGAAGAAGCCTGTGTTGGCAACAGCCTGGGCACAGGCCTGTGCATTTTGGGGCAAGAAAAACAAGCATGCACACAAGAGAATATGGCAGGTAGAAAGTTAGCTTTAAGGAATTTTGACCATAAATGTAAATCACCAAAACCACTTAAAGAAGTGTCAAAGCAAAGTAAAACACCATGCTGGAGTTTGTTTCTTCCGTCTGTAGCAGATGCTTTGGTACCCCACTCATAATCCTCAGTATCTACCATTTTTATGCATATGGGCCCAACTTTTTTTTTCTTTTTCTTTTTTCTTTTTTTGAGATGGAGTCTCACTCTGTCACCCAGTCTGGAGTACAGTGGTGCAATCTCGGCTCACCACAACCTCCGCCTCCCGGGTTCAAGCAATTCTGCTGCCTCAGCCTCCCAAGTAGCTGGGATTACAGGTGCCTGCCACCACACCCGGCTAATTTTTGTATTTTCAGTAGAGCTGGGGTTTCACCATGTTAGCCAGGTTGGTCTCGAACTCCTGACCTCAGGTGATCCACCCGCCTTGGCCTCCCAAAGTGCTTGGATTACAGGCGTGAGCCACTGTGCCCAGCCATGGGTCCAACTTCTAACAGTCAGCAACAACTACTCTTTGCCCTGAGACTGTCTCTGAACACCAGAGCAACTCTCAAACAGTGCTCTTGCTTTTCAGGTGGGGTTCTACCTTGTCACCCAGAGTATCAGCAGGATTAAGTTCCAGTTGCCCACAATGGTAATTCACTTGATGACACACCATTAATGGCTTCTTCCTTTCTTTCTTTGTTTCACTTCCCCACTGCCCTACTGGTATTTCCTGAAATCTCCTTCCAAGTAAACTACGGATGCTCCTTGACTTACGGAGGGGTTATATCCTGATAAACCTATTGCAAGTTGAAAATACTGTAAGTCAAAAGCACATTGAATACACCTAACCTCCCAAACATCATGGCTTTGCATAGTATACCTTAAACATGCTCAGAACACTTACATTAGCCCATAGTTGGGCAGAATCATCATGAAGCCTATTTTGTAACAGTGTTGAATAATTCATGTAATTTATTGAATACTGTACCAAAAGTGAAAAACAGAATGGTTTTGCAGCATTGTAAAGCTGAGAAATCCAAAGTTGAACCATCTTTTATTTTTTATTTATTTATTTTTTTTGAGATGGAGTCTGGCTCTGTCGCCCAGGCCGGAGTGCAGTGGCCGGATCTCAGCTCACTGCAAGCTCCGCCTCCCGGGTTTACGCCATTCTCCCGCCTCAGCCTCCCGAGTAGCTGGGACTACAGGCGCCCGCCACCTCGCCTGGCTAGTTTTTTTGTATTTTTTAGTAGAGACGGGGTTTCACCGTGTTAGCCAGGATGGTCTCGATCTCCTGACCTCGTGATCCGCCCGTCTCGGCCTCCCAAAGTGCTGGGATTACAGGCTTGAGCCACCGCACCCGGCCAGTTGAACCATCTTAAGTCAAGGACTTATATAGATGATTTTGCACTGGAATCCTTATGTCAGCACCTATCTTTGGGAGAACGTGATAGAGTTTGGATGTGTGTCCCCGCCCAAATCTCGTGTTGAAATGTAATCCCCAATGTTGGAGGTGGGGCCTGGTGGGAGGTGTTTGGGTCATGGTTGTAGATCCCTCATGGGTTGGTGCTGTCTTCACCAGAGTGAATGAGTTCTCACCAGATCTGGTCATTTAAAAGTGGGTGACACTTCCCTCCACCTTCCCCCCAACCTTGCCCCCTTTTTCACCATGTGACATGCCTGCTACCCCTTTGCCTTCTGCCATGATTGTGAACTTCCTGAGGCTGCACCAGAAGCCAAGCATACACCAGCACCATGCTTCCTATATGGCCTGCAGAACTGTGAGCCAATTAAACCTCTTTTCTTTATAGCAGGCATTTCTTTATAGCAATGCAAGAACAGCTTAACCCAGAACTCAAACTAAAACATCCTCCACCCTTCATCCATTTTATTAAAATTTGCCTTTTCCTTTATATGACAGGTATCATTTTCCTCTAAATTGTTCACTCTAAAAGTTGACACAAAGTTGGCATAGCTCCTCCATCCAAACAATGAGTTTGATATAAGGCATATCTAAGTTTTAAAAAAATCCTAGTGATTCTAAGGAACTTTTCCAATTCTTTGGTAGATTGGAATTTATTGTATTAGATATTTGTCCTGTTATCTGAATGATAACTGGGTCTCAGCGTTGTATTATCTGTTACATGAGTAGGGCCATATTTTAAATATTTTAGGGGAATTTAGAACTCAAACTATTTCTCTTGTGACCCCTTTTATAAAGCAAGCCCACATTTATGAATTCTTTTTTTTCCTTCAAATGAACTATATCCACCTTGATATTTCATTGTTAAGTCTTAAATTTGAGTTGAACACTGTGGCTTGTGTCTGTAACCCCAGCTTTTCAGGAGGCTGGGGCCGGAGGATTGCTTGAGGCCAGGAGTTCAAGACCAGCCTGAGGAACACAGTGAGACCACATCTCTAAAAATAAAGTAATAATAATAAAATCTAAGTGTAATTTTGTATCTGTGAACCAACCTCTTCATAGCCCTACTGCCCTCTCTTCCTAGCCTCTAATAGCCATAGTTCTGCTCTCTATTTCTATGAGCTCAACTTAAACATTTTAAAATTATTTTTCATGTTAGAGATGCGGTCTCACTATGTTGCCTGGGAGGGAGTGCAGTGTCTATTCACAAGTGTGATCATAGTGTACTGCAGCCTTAAACTCCTGGGCTCAGATGGTCTTCCTGCCTCAGTCTCCTGAGTAGCTGGGATTACAGGCAGGTACCACCACAGTAGGCTCAACTTTTTAAGCTTCAATATATGAGTGAGAACATGCGGTATTTGTCTTTCTGTTTCTGACATTTCGTTTAACCTAATTTCTTCCAGGCTCATCCATTGCTGCAATGACAGGATTTCATTCTTTTTTACGGCTGAGTAATATACTGTTATGTGTATATGCCACATTTTCTTTATGCATTCATTCACTGCTGAGCATTTAGGTTGTTTCCACATCTTGACTATTGTGAATAGTGCTGCAGTGAACCCGTGAGTGCAGATAGCTCTTTGATATACTGATTTCAGTTCCTTTGAATACTCTTAAAATGCTATTTCTCATTTGCCATTTAGCCTATTGCCAAGGACCTAATACAAAACCATCTGAAACACAGTATTGATGGCATACAGCCTACAGGAAATCATTTTTGTTTCCAAACATCAGGACTACCACAATATTTCTTTTTCTGTCATTAATTTGTTGAGGAATGCTGGATAGATCACTCTGACTCTGCAGTCTTCAGTTTTTCCAGGGTATTGAACAATAAATTAATATTTGAAGTTGTATAAAGCAAAGAAGGAATAGGACTATATCCATTTCTTAGAAGCAAAATGTTGGAACTTATTTCAGTATAAAAGCAATGCATACATAGAGAAAAGTAGAAGAATTAAGAAAAGCAAAAGAAAGAGCAGAAAAGCACCTATATTTCTACTGCATGAAAAACTTAGCATTACATTTTAGTTAATTTTCTTCCAATCTTCATGATGTGTACAGGTTTTGCGTTTTCATTATCATCATGACATAAAAACGTTCTATGTTATTATCTCTTGTTGGATGTCATCATCTTAATAGAAGTATGAAATGCCAATAAATAGATGTGCCATAGTTTACATATTGAGTTTCCTGTGTTCAGACACTTTCCCCTATTGGTTGCTATTATAAGTCATACCCAACAGAATTTAGTTTGCGTTATAGAATGTTTCCCCATTGTTATTTCCCAACAATTGTTAATCCTCATTCATGATGGGTAGATCCCACACTCCATAGATAATGGGTTTCTATTACTGTCTTCCACACATATGGGAGTATTGTGTGCTTGCTCTGTGCCAGACACCTTGCGAGGGTCAAAGATGAATAAGACGCAGCACCTATCTGTAAGGAGCTTGCAATCTGGAAAGGGAACACAGATCTGTAATCCACAAACAACAGCAACCCAGTAAGAGAGCTCTGCACAGGGTATTATGAAAGCACAGAGGAGCAAGTCTCTGACTCCAGCTAAGGAAGGGTCTTAGAAGCATAGGAGTAAGAATTTTCCAGACAGATGGCACAGATAAAAGAAATAAGAAAATAAATCAGGATAATGTGACAGCAATGGGAAGAAGGTGACCACAGTAGACAGGGTGGCTAGGGAAGGCCTCTCTGGAGAGGTGACATTTGAACTAAGACCTGAATAACAAGAAGTTTCCAGCCATTTAAGGACCTAGTGCAAGAATGTTTATGGCAGAGGAACAGCAAGCACCAAGGAGACTTGAGTAATCTTGGCTCGTTCAAGAAAGACCATGGTGAGAATGATATGAGTGAAAGGGCCAGTAGTAGAGCTGACCTCAGGGAATGGGAGAAGAAGGTAAAGTGGGTGGAAGGAAAGGATTGCAGGGCAGGTTTGAGAGCTCAGCTGACGTTAAAGCACATCAATCAGGAGTGGCACCAGTTTATAATGTATAAGCTTCCCTGACTTTTTCAACTGCTTATTAGACATAGGAATAGAGAAGCCAAATAGTTGGATTGATATATGGCTGGATATATCAAGTGTACCAAAGCAGAACAAGTGTAACAAAAAGACAATGGGGCAAATAAGTGGAATATATTGGGGTGGAGAGTGTAGTGTTGTACTCTAAGTTCTAGGCTGAATAAGAAAAGAGTAGAAGGTATTGCAGCACTATACACAATAGCAAAGACTTGGACCAAACCCAAATGCCCATCAGTGATAGACTGGACAAAGAAAATGTGGCACATATACACCATGGAATACTATGCAGTCATAAAAAAGAATGAGTTCATGTTCTTTGCAGGGACATGGATGAAGCTGGAAGCCATCATTCTCAGCAAACTAACACAGGAGCAGAAAACCAAACACTGCATCTCACTCGTAAGTGGGAGTTAAACAACGAGAACACGTTGTTGCGGGATTGTTAAGGAATCAGAGAGACTGATGGGGTTCAGGAGGATATTTATTATTTAGGTGCACTGGCCCAGTCAGATTAACATCCAAAGGACTGAGCCCTGAACAAAGAGTTAAGTTACCTTTTAAGCATTTTGTGGGGCAGGGGGAGATCTGTGCAGGGGGAAGCATATTACAGAAGTGAGAAACAAAGACAGTTATTCAATTAATTGAGACATGCATTACATCATTTCTTACTTTTCAAGGAAAAACATGTTTTGCGACTTGAGTTTATCTGTCTAGTGACCTTGCAGCTGCACAGCTAGAGAAACAGCGTCTTCACAATGCCTGGGAAAGGAGGAGAGATAAGGCTCAATAGGCACAGAAAAACAGGCAGTTAATTTTTAAAGGACTCCAGCTCTTTCTCTTTCTCAGGGGGAATTGAGTTTTCTTACATACAACTGAGTTTCTGCTCACACATTCTTTAATTTATTTTAATTCCTGTTCCAACATGGACACAGGGAGGGGAACTTCACACACCAGGGCCTATCAGGGGGTTGGGGGCAAAGGGAGGGAGAGCATTAGGAGAAAGACCTAATGCATGTGGGGCTTAAAACCTAGATGACAGGTTGATGGGTGCAGCAAACCACCACGCCACATGTATACCTATGTAACAAACCTGCACGTTCTGCACATGTATCCCAGAACTTATAGTAAAAGAAGAAAGAAAGAAAAAAAAAAGAGTAGAAGGTGAGAAGATTGGGAAGAGTTGGGTGTGACAAACAGGCAGAAAACTGAGGACTGTGGGATTGGAGGCCTTAGAGCAGATGTCATAGAAACAAGGTAGAGGGAAAGCTATAAGGACAAAGGGTCGGACCCTGAAAGTAGAATACTGGGGTTTAAAAAAGCAGAGTGCCAACAGCTTTGGGTGATGTCAAGGTCCATGGCTAAGGTGAAATCGAGGTGATGGTTAAAGAGGAAATCAGAGGCCGGGCACGGTGGCTCACGCCTGTAATCCCAACATTTTGGGAGGCCGAGGAGGGTAGATCACCTGAGGTCAGGAGTTTAGGACCAGCCTGGCCAACATGGTGAAACCCTGTCTCTACTAAAAATACAAAAATTAGCCAGGCATGGTGGGCGCCTGTAATCCCAGGTACTCGGGAGGCTGAGGCAGTAGAATTGCTTGAACCTGGGAGACGGAGGTTGCAGTGAGCCGATATAGCACCACTGCACTCCAGCCTGGGTGACAGAGTGAGATTCTGTCTAAAAAAAAAAAAAAAAAAGAGGAAATCAGGGATGGGTAGTGGAAGATAGATAGGGTGTTAGGACTTCATCAAATTAAAACCTTGTGTGCTTCGAAGGACAACATCAACAAAGCAGAAAGACAACTCACAGAATGAGAGAAAATATTTGCAAGTTATTTATCTGATAAGGGATGTGTATCCAGAATATATAAACAACTCTTACAACTCAATAATAGAAAGATAAACAACCCAATTAAAAATGGGCAAGGAATCTGCATTGACATTTCTTAACAGGAGATGAACAGAGGGCCAATACACACATGAAAAGATGCTCAGCATGCTAGCCATCAAGAAAACGCAAATAAAAGCCACAGTGAGATACCACTTCACACCCACTAGAATGGTTATAATCAAAAGACAGATAAACAATTGTTGGTGAGGATGTCGGGGAATTGGAACCCTCCTTCCTTGGTGAGGGGAATGTAAAATGGCACAGCTGCTTTGGAAAATAGTTTGGCAGTTCCTCAAGATGTTAAACAGAGGTACTATATGACCCAGGAATTTACTCCTAGCAATATACTCAAGAAAAATGAGAGCATATGGTAACACAAAAAGTTGGACACAGATGTTCATAGAAACATTGCTTAATAGTCAGAAGAAAAACAACCTAAATGTCCATCAACTGATGAATGAATAAACAAAATACGGTATATCCATACACTGCTAGAACATGAATGTCTCTTGAAAACATCATGCTAAGTGAATTGAGAGTCACGAAAGACTACATATTATATATGATTCTATTTCTATGAAATGTCCAGAATATGCAAATCTATAGAGTCAGAAGTTAGATTAGTGGTTGTTGAAAGTAGATGAGGGATTGGGGGAAATGGGGAGTGGCCAGCATTTTCTTAATGAAATAGAATACAATAGAATAGAATGAAGTAGGAAAAAAATATCTTGACATCTCAACTTAGGTGCCATTTCCTCAGGAAGTCTTCCCTGACTAGGTCAAATTCCCCTGTTGGCACCTCTCCTTTGTAGCACTAAGCATGGTTGAAATTTTGAATTTATTTGCATGATGGTTGAATGAATGTTAGGATCCCAGAATGTGAATATAAATCCATTGCACCTCCAGCACCTAGCATAGTGCTGGACACATAGCAAGTGATTTGTAAATATCTGTTGAAGGAAGCTGGTAAGTCAGGTGCCAAAGTTCTAGATGGAAAGAACAAAGTAACCTAGAGGGAAAGGAATAAAATGTAAGCATGTAGGTGAGGTCTCTAAAAATAAAGGTCTCTAAGACAGTGTTTTTCAGACTGGGGGCCACAAAACATTAGTGAGTTGTGAAAGTGGTTTACTAAATTGTGTGTGTTCTGCTTCTTCTTTTTATTTATTTATTTATTTTTTATTTTTTTGACAGAGTCTTACTCTGTTGCCCAGGCTGAAGTGCAGTGGCAATCTCTGCCTCCTGGGTTCAAACCATTCTCCTGCCTTAGCCTCCTGAGTAGCTGGGATTACAGGCGCATGGCCTGGCTAATTTTTATATTTTTGGTAGAGATGGGGTTTTACTATGTTGGCCAGGCTAGTCTCGAACTCCTGACCTCAAGTGATCCGCCCAGCTCAGCCTCCCAAAGTGCTGGAATTACAGGCATGAGCCATGGCGCCCCCCTACCCCCTGCAAAAAAAAGCAAGGGTCTCTCTGTTGCCTAGGCTGGAATGCAGTGGTGTGATCATAGCTCACTGCAGCCTTGAACTCCTCCTGGGCTCAAGGAATCCTCCCACCTCATCCTTAGCCTACCTTATCCTCCTGAGTAGCCAAGACCATAGGCATGTGCCGCCACACCTGGCTAATTTTTTTTTTTTTTTTGTAGAGACGGAGTCTCCCTATGTTGCCCAGCCTAGTTCTGAACTCTTGGCCTCAAGCAATCCTCCCACCTCTGCTTCCCAAAGCCCTGGGATTCCAGGCGTGAGCCACCATGCCCAGCATTGGCTTGCATTTTTAAAATAAATAGAATGGAATCGAGTAGAAAATATCAGTGTATTGCACATAGCAAGAGAAAAATTTTCATGATTTTTGTTTAAATTATATACATATATGTATATGTGTATTATGTCTTGATTTTACTGTGGGTTTCAGTAAAAAAATTGAGACACTCCTGTACCATATCGAACATTTATGACTGTACTGTAATTCTTTTCTGAAGCATTGATCATTCTATTGGATTGAGAATGACAGACTGTGAATATAAGACTTTTGATAGTTTGTACTAGCATAGCATTTCTTTTTCTTTTTTTCTTTTCTTTTTTTGGAAAAAAAAAAAAGGCTGTCACCCGGGCTGGAGTGCAGTGGTGTGATCTTGGCTCGCTGCAACCTCCACCTCCCAGGTGCAAGCGATTCTCCTGCCTCAGCCTCCAGAGTAGCTGGGATTACAGGCATGTGCCACCACGCCTAGTTAATTTTTGTATTTTTAGTGGAGACAGGGTTTTGCCATGTTGTCCAGGCTGGTCTCGAACATTTGAGCTCAGGTGATCCGCCCACCTCGGCCTCCCAAAATGCTGAGATTACAGGCATGAGCCACCACACCTGGCCAGCATAGCATTTCTAAGAAGTCATTTAAGTACAAATGAAACATTAATTTAACTTCTTGGGCGTAAATTAAACATTAATTGAACTTCTTAAGTACAAATAAAGGTTAATTTCATTTCTTAAGAACAAATTAAAAAATGCTTACAGTCCCTATTAAAATACTTTTCAGCTTTTAAAATGTATCAACAATTATGATTACTTCTAATCATTTATGATTAAGAAACCCGGGAAGCCAATGTTTGTGTGGCAAAATACATGCCTTTAATTTATTTTACTGTGAGTTACTTCAAAACAGTTTAATTCTGAGATTTCTTCCAGTGTGTGCAGCACAGCATATGTTTTTAACAATTCTTTTATTTGGCAAGTATGTGTGGTGGGAAACACAGGGGCTCTGGAGCCAGTAAGCTCTACAAGGAATCCTGACTCTATAGCCTAGCAGTTGTCTGACAGTTGGTAAATTTGTGTATTGGGGTCTCGGCTTACTTGTCTAGAAAGTGGAGAAAATAATATCAGGTGGAACCTTATGAAATTGCCATGTGTAGAGTCAAAAGTGGTCAAATATCAGCAATTTCATATGGTTGAACCTAATAATTACTTTACAGGATGGTTGTGAGGATCAAACAAGATAGTATTTGTTTAACATCTGGCATAATGCTTATTAAATCTTAGTGTCCCCTTTGATAAAGTTGAAAAATATTCGTGTCAATGTTTAATTTTCTCTTTTAAACTGGCAGCATATACATTAGTCCATTGCACATTACTTCCTTTATATCTTGTCTTGTTCCAGAAAGGATCTAAGGGGACTCTTTTGTGCACAATTGGTGCTAAATAAATATCTGAATACTGGTGAGTTAATGCTTCTATTTAGTTTTGGCTCCTTGTTTATTTATGAGCCATAATTTGCTAATCTTACTAGAATGTGATCAAACACTGGAGAGTCCAATTTGGACTCATCTTTTCCAAAAGAGTTTGTAACAATGTCTTCTTTTATGCTTCTAAAACAAATTGTTCTTTCCTACAAGCCAGCCTATGCAGTGGTACCTGGTAAATATTTAACACTAGGCTGTCTGGAAGGGGGCTGAGTAGGGGGTGGAGTTGATTTGTACCATTTGCCAGTTTCTGTGGTATGAATACCTCTCATTACTGCTGATTTCAGATTACCAACTTGTCTTTGCCAAATGCAAAGTCGGGAAGGTATGTGTGCAATCAGCTCTTTTGGGCCAGTACCAGCCAGCTCCAGGACACCTCTGGCCCCAAGATATATGAAACCCCCATCTGAGAACAGTGCACTATAAAATGGAACTGAGAGCGTAGGTAGGGTAGTTGATTTGTATTTATGTTGCTAATCAAGAATTTTTAAGAACAATTATGGAACAGTTTTGAAAAACACAGCTCAACAATACCTGGAAAATTGAACAAAAACAATAATTACAATGTTTATCGCTATCTGAGTTCTGTACGACATCTTCTTCTCATTAAATTGCTTTTCTTGATGAGACAACCTGCAGGGCTTTGCTCTTCTTTTTTTTCCTTTGGCGGCCTATTATTTTAATAACTTAAATACTAAGTAAGTATTTCCAAGAAAAAAAAGTACTATGTAATTTTAGTTATTGACCCCATGTGCTTACTGACTCAGATATTGAGAAACTTCTTTTTGGTGGGACTGTAGAATCAAAGATGGATTTTTTTTTAATCCAAAGGAATATGAATCACAAATAGGAGAATTTCTGAGGATATGGATCATTTTATCACTTATGTGTTTTGAGATTTTAAAAAATGATTCAAGGCCGGGTGCGGTGGTTCACGCCTATAATCCCAGCATTTTGGGAGGCTGAGGTGGGAGGATCTCTTGAGCCCAGGAGTTTGAGACCAGCCTGGGCAACATGGTGAAAGCCCGTCTCTACAAAACATACAAAAAATCAACCGGGCGTGGCATGCTTGCAGTCCCAGCTACCTGGGAGGCTGATGTGGGAGGATCACCTGAACCCTGGAGGTTGAGGCTGCAGTGAGCTGTGATCTCACCACTGTACTCCAGCCTGGGTGACACAGTGAGATCCTGTCTCAGAAAAAAAAAAAAAAAAAAAAATCTGAAAATGCTTTTTTTTTTTTTTTAACTCTAAATCAGAGATTCTAAATGGGATGCAGTATTGTCTAGGGTGGAGGACATTTTAGAAATTGATGGTGGCATTTTTTTTTTTTTGGTTGTCACAATGATTGGGGGAGCCAATTGACATTTAAAGGGTGGGGGAGAGTGATTCTAGAATTGGAAATAGTCCCATGTTCCAAATGACCTTCACATTTCCTGCTGAACCTTCATGTAAGTGAACATAAGCACCTAATTTTCCAACAACTCGAGTACTATACCAACTGAAGGATGCTTGCATTTAGTTTTGACTAGAACTTTCCAATGTTCCATGGTTTCACCATGTTGGGAAGTCACAGCAACGTGGGCAGAAGCGCTTTTGTGATTTGAGTTGCCACTAAAGCACACTTGTGTCAGTCCGCATCACGAGCTGTCACTCACAGATTAGTATGAGCATCTGACTACTTTTTAATGTCTTCTAGTGTTGCCATGCCTGAGGGTTTACATTTTAAGGTGCAAGTTGTTTTATTATACATTACTTTGCTTTTACTTCTCCTTTCTACTAGTACGTTATATTGGTCTTTTATAACTACGTGTAAGAGTACGTGGTATCACCTATGAATTTCATCTCAGGTTAGTACAGGGGGGCTTTAAAATGGATCATTAGGGCCGGGTGCAGTGGTTCATGCCTGTAATCCCAACACCTTTGGGAGGCCCAGGCAGGTGGATCATCTGAGGTCAGGAGTTTGAGGCCAGCCTGGCCAAGGTGACGAAACCCTGTCTCTACTAAAAGTACAAAAAAATTAGCCGGGCATGGTGGTGTGTGCCTGTAATCCCAGCTACTCAGGAGGCTGAGGCAGGAGAATTGCTTGAACTCGGGAGGTGGAGGTTGCAGTGAGCCGAGATCACGCTACTAGACTGCAGCCTGGGCGACAAAGCGGGACTCAGTCTCAAAAAAAAAAAAAAAAAAAAAAAAAAAAAAAAAGAATCATTAGGTGTGAGACCACTGTTTCAAATAACTAATTCTTAGTATAGTATGACATTACCTTTTCTGTTTCCAAGGCACCCAACATCTCTGCCTACCATCTGACATCAGAGCGGTGTATCATATTCCCTTGGCTTCAAGACTGTAGAAAGATTATTCAGCTCTGCCATAGTCCCTACCATTTGTGGTCTAAAGTAACAATTTTGTCTATTTTCATGGTTATGATGTGTACAGCTTCATCATTTGTTGTTCAGAACATTTGGTGCCCTCTTGGAAAAGCACATAATCAAAAAGTCCAGTGCATTGAATCTTCAAGGCAGTTTTTAAATTAAGTGAACCTAAATTTCCTTGAGTTTAGAATTTTTCCCTGAGGAATTTGGAAGTAAGCATTAACAAACACATCGATTTAGTCTTATGCCATACACATTGGCAATAAACACCCTGGTAAGAAAATAAGCAGTTAGTGTTATGTGCACAATAGCAAAAAATAAATACATACTTTGAGCTGGATTAAAATATGAACCTAGAGATCATGTTGTCAACGCAGTGAAAGAGAAAAAAATGCATTGCCAGTGAATAAACCTGTAATAAATATGCAGGGCTGACCTTTGGCTGGATTGCAAAGGAGCTGGTATTTGTTTTCAGCACTTCCATCTTCCTTCTTGGATGCCCTGTTCTACCCCCAGGACTCCCCATAATCACAAGCCTAGGGCCTTCACTCAACACAGAATTAGCAAACATTTTAAAGCTACTTCTGTACGCCAGGCATCGTGATAGGCATTATCAAATTCTTTTCTGATCTAAACGCATCTTCCTGTCAGAAGGAAAGGGGTCTGATAAACTTTTTTCTCCCTTTGTAACTCTCGAATCTTTTGAAAGTATTTGGTTGGCGCAATTACAAAAGTAATTACAAAAGTAATTGCGCCAACCAAATTACTTTCAAATACTTTTGCACCAACCTAATATATGGGGTATTTTAGAGACCAGGAGAGCGGTTATCTTAGACAAGAGGGAGTTGCTGGAAAGGGGCATGAGGGCTTCTGGGGTGCTGGTAACGTTGTGTTTCTTTTTTTTTCTGTGGCATAAAAACACATGATATAAAATTTACCATCCTAACCATTTTTAAGTGGACAATTCAGTAGTGTTAAGCATATTCACAATGTTGTGAAGCAGATCTCCAGAATTTTTTATCTTCAAAAATTGAAACTTTATACCCATTAGACAACAACTCCCCTTTGCCCCCTCCTCCAACTCCTGGCAATCACCCTTCTAATTTCTGTCTCTATGAACTTGACTACTCTAGGTACCTCACATAAGTGGAATCACATACTATTCATCCGTTTGTGTCTGGCCTCTTTCACTTAGCCTAAACAAAGTTCCTCCATGTATTAGCATGTGACAAGATTTCCTTTCTAATGTTGTCTTTCTTTCCCCCTTTCCTTCCTTCCTTCCTTCCTTCCTTCCTTCTTTCCTTCCTTCCTTCCTTCCTTCCTTCCTTCCTTCCTTCCTTCCTTC